>NW_028289523.1:160772-321544 GCF_059628265.1 Tinamus guttatus | reverse complement strand
TCAGAGCATGAGGCAGAGTCTCAAGAATCTGCAGAGAAACATTCAGCTCATCTGCTTCCATCCATCCACCAAAGCTCTGAGCATCTTCCTCAGAGCACACCCAAAGGCATGCAGAAACCTCTCGCTTTTCCCTCGCCACCTGCATCAAGACCTCGTTCTGCACTGCTGGATATCCAACCAAAAGCGAGGCCATAGAGCACAGGAGGCCCTTTCCCCTCCATGGCTCAGCAGTATTGCAGGCAGCTCCGAAGCCCCCTTCCCAAAGCGGAGTCCGCAGGACACCAATGCAGGTAAAGCTGGTGACGGACAAGCCAGAAGAACATGAATGCTGAGAGAGGGCATTACCGAGGCAGAGCATAAAGATGTCACTTCCAAGCACTGTGTGGACGTTCCTGTATTCCTGTGCTGCTCTGGTGATCTACACCTTGTCATGACAAGGACCAACAACTGCTGCGAGAGCTGCACGAGACCTTGTGCCCAAGTCGCGAGGCAGACGAGCCGAAGCTTCTCCTCAAGCAGCCTGCATGGGCAAGGGCTCCAGAGCGCCTTTTCTCGGGGCAAGGGACTTGGGGCACTCCTGGGCTGCCTAGGCATAATCCGAGCAGGCTACAGTGTTCCCACTGCTTGCACTCACACGTGTGCTACTGCGCTCTCTTCCCGTCCCTCCATTAGGGTGTCAGTGGAGGCAAGACTGCTCTGCTTCAGAGTCCACATGAAGCTTTTCCACAGCAGCAGCTGAATGCCCGCTGTAAATTCCATGGTGGAGCGGGCTACCTGAATCTATTTCAACTGCACAGGGACTTGGTCAACTGTGAACTCCCTCAAGGGTAATTCCATTCCCTGCCCTAGCCCCAGCTCCATAGTCATGTACTGGTGGGACATAGGTCCCTGCCGAAGCAAGCACAGTAGTGACCCTCTGGCGCTTAGGGCTTCCTGAGACAGAGGTTCCCCAGCACCAGCATTTTCGTAGCTGCCAGTGGACTCACCCTACGTGCCGTCGTCTAATGCCCCCTTCAGCCCCATTTTGCTTCTGCCTGCCATAAGGCCCCCTGTCGCTGGGAGCACCACAGTTCAACAACACTTTGTCCAAAGTATTTATTTAAATGGAGACCTCTTCCTTACCTGGCCACTCTGTGTGCAGGAATCCAGAAACATGAAGCATGGAACAGGTAGCAGTAACAAACACCACGGCGACGCGGTACTTCCTGGGACACACTGAGCAGCAGACTAAAGACAACAGCCCTCCCCAGCCTAGGTGCTTTATGCCTGCAGTTCAGTGGTGTTGAGAGACTTCTCTGGTCACACCAACCACAAATAGCATGTGCTCAGCAGACAACAGATGACACCTTATGTCCCACAAATGGCTTGCCAGTATTTGACACCTCAGAAGCCTTGTTTGTCCTCGTAAGAATCCTACCACATGTCACAGGAAGGATGTTTGTTCACTTGTTGCTCTAGTTCTTCCTAGAGAGCATTGAGGCCCATCCAGAGCACCCATTACAGACAAAATACTTGTTTAGAAGGGATTGAGCAGCCGAAGACTTTCAACAGCCTCTCTTTCCATGTTCCCTTTGGTAACATTATGTAGGGGAAGGGACAGGCTAAAGACCCATGGTCATAGCACCCGTCTGGACTGACACGTCCTGTCCAACCCATTACAACGGCAGCAATCTCCCCCGCATCACTGAGGCAGAGGTAGGAACATCTCTGGCACAAAGCGAGCTCTGAAAATGCTCAGTGAGATTTGCCGTGTGTGCAACCTGAGCTCCAAGGACAAGTCCTGCCTGCACAAGCCTCTGCCTGGGGAAGACCGGCATGGTCTTCTTTTACTATTAATATCTCATAATCCAGGAATGAAATGATACAGCTAACAAAACAGTAATCTTATGATACACTGGGGTTTGGCAACAGACAAAACACTACACGAGCAAGAGAATAGCTATTAAGAAAAAGATACATCACCAATTGGCTAAATACATTACCATCATTCAGATCCGCAGTCCTGGGGAGCCTCTCTTGCAGGGAGGATTTGGGAGCAATTGGGAGGTCTTACATGGTGTGTCCATCTGTAACTGAGGGCTCCAAAGTTGCTGCAAGAGCGTCCAGTTTTTACAGAACCAAATCAGCAAAACGTGCATTTTCTTTGTGAGCGGTAATATCAGGTATGACCTGCTTTCCCTATCATCTGGGACCAGGACCTGGCCAGAGCCCTGGCCTCGGAGGGGAGAGTTCCCTTCAAGGTCCAAGACACCTTGCAGGCCCACGAGGGGAAGCAGCAGAGCTGCAGTTCATGGGACGCAGAGCAAAGAGGTGCTGGGGAGCTCAGTGCTGGGGCGGGATGTGCGTGCGCAGGGTGTCTGTCCAGCGGCGGGGGAGACAGGCGGCAGGAGCCAGCGTGTCCCAGCACGAGTGAAGCCCTGAGGGTCCCAGCGGGCTGGGGGGTGGCAGGGCGGGCGCTGCAGCCCTCTGTGACACGGCCTGGGCTGCCGAGGCCCACCCCGCGAGACGGAATGAACGACACTTCAATGTGAAGCAGGTTCAATTCGTTTACTATCCTCTACGGTGTAGCTTTATACAATTCTATCACCTGTAAGCGTACACACGCGCTAAGCAACAGCATTCTCATTGGTTAAGCTATAGTGTCCATGCATAACTAGCTTGCAGCTGGCTGACATTCCTTTCCGATGCTCTATTGCTGGTCCTCCCGGATGCTTATCTGGCTATGGCCGGCCTAGTTCATTAAAAAGTTGCTAACGAGCGTTATCTTCTCCGGGTGGCCTTGGTTCCCATCGCTTCAGTTCCCGGATCTCACCGCCTCAGCTCCTCGGTTCTCATCACTTCAGCTCCTCAGTTCTCATCACTTCAGCTCCTCATATTCCTGTAAAAGTGCTAAGGCCCCAACATTTCCCCCTCTTTTTTCAAAAACAGAATTAGCGGTATTATGCATCAAGCGTTGCAAGTATTGGCAAAAGCAAGGTAACATAATCACAAGCACGAGTATAACCATCCCGATCACGCACAAGTGGTACAACATTTCTGTAATCCATGGTCCTAAGCCTAACGATCTGAGCCAATCTTCTAATCCCCAACTTTCTTCCTTCAACTTGTGCAGCCCTTCTTTCAAGAGTGCAATCTTTTTATGGATAGACTCTGAATGATCGGATAAGTTTAAACAACACATACCTTCAAAATCCTCACACCCATGCCCATGTGCTAAAAGCAGAAAATCTACTGCGGCTCTATTCTGCAATACTACATGATTTACACTAGCTACATCTTGCGATAGCTGATCTAAAATGTCTGATGTTAAATTTAATTCATTCCTTGTCCAGCATGCTAGCTGTTTCAAGGAAGTCATTGCTCGTGCGGCAGTGCTCCCTGGGATAAGCAGGGACACGAAGATAGTTTTGACCCTTGACCAAAATCTTGGATCCCCAACTTTTGTACAATCTAACTCATGTATCGATCGTTTCTTCCTTTTGGATACAAAGGTCATCTCTTGAGATATATTAGGGTGAAACAAACTCAGTCTCCCCAGATAACATGGACCTCCTTGTGGATTGGACGGTACTCCGTTCCATGCCCGATCTCCGCATATTAAAAACACTCCTGGTGGTAGCCGTTTTGCAGAGAAGCTCGTTAATTTACATTGGGTATATGTGTGAAGATAAACATCATTAATTTTCAGCCCCGAGTTAACTGTTGCCCATTGCGATGTACTTTCTTCAAGTGCACCTTTGCTATGCAGTTCAAAACTAACCCATCCACCATTTCGGGTGGCATTTGTGGCATTCAGACTTCCCAACAAGTCTAATTCCTCCGGCGGGGAAGTCAGAGTGCCATTCAGACTTTTAATGATTTCACATTGCCAGCACCCGTCTAACTGTTCTGCCGTTCGCTTTGATCGGTAAGAGCACATAGTAGTATTTAATAGAGTATCATTAAGCACAGCAAAATTAGCTACGTATCCATTGAATTCTTGAGGTTGCCAAACAGGGACACCTATCAAACAAGTACGAAAAGGGTCTCCTGGACGTTCCAAGCTAAGACAGAAGGCACTTTGGCCTGTCTGATTAGCTATGGTGACCCAAATGTTCTCCCTCTGCTGAATTTCTGTCTGCCATTTCCCCTGCACTATTCCTGTCACTGTTATCAAGATGATTACCAAACAGCTGAACCTGGTCCATTCTGACATCCTGGTCCATTGATTGTTCCTGTCTGTTCCGCAACCACGGTCGTACCCACTTGGCTGGTACCCAGGTCGCTCCATCTCCTGCAAGTACACAAGCATAACCCCGTCCCCACGTAATTAACTCGACTGGACCTTCCCAGATCTGTTTCTGCGGCCAGAAAACTTCTACCTGCACCTTCTTTCCTGAAAGATCAGCTGGGTTTTTAGAAAAATGGGTGAAAATAGGTATACTATCATCATTTCGAGGGTTAAGCCAATTTAAAACATAACATGCTTTACTGATTAACTCGTAGGGACTCTTCTCCCCCTCTTTTTTCAAAGCAAACAATAATTGTTTTAAATTTTTATGGTGACGCTCGATAATGGCCTGACCACCAGAATTATAAGGGATACCCGTCTGATGGATTATTCCCCATTGCTGGAAAAAGGTTTTACAGGTGTTACTCTTATACGCAGGTGCATTATCTGTCTTTATGATGTCAGGCTTTCCTAAAACAGCAATTGCCTGAGTCCAATGTTTACAGGCTGACTTGGCATTTGCAGAAGTGGCTGGGGTGGCCCATAAAGCCTTTGAACAGGTATCCACAGTAACATGTAAATACTTGAGGTGCCCAAAAGGTGCAAACTCCGTTACATCTGACTGCCATATCTGTCTTGGTTGTAATCCCCTCGGGTTAGTACCCATTTCCTGTAAAGGGGTCAAGCGTGCACAATCAGGACAAGCAGCAATAATAGCACGAGCTGTTGCTCGGGAAATTTTAAATTCGCGTTGTAACGCTCGAGCAGACTGATGAAAAAATGAATGAGAAGATGATGCCTGCTGTTCCACCGAGCAAGGAATACCTGCTGCTGACACAGCACTATCTATGACTGCATTGCCTTCTGTTAAAGGACCAGGGAGTGCAGTGTGGCTACGGATATGTGATACCCAAAAAGCATACCTCCTCTGTTGTATGATGTTCCAAAGCTGAACAAACAAGGCTTGGAGACTATGGTTGTTTACGTGCCCTATAATTGCCCTATTAATTCGTTGAACAATGCCTACCACATACAAGGAATCAATGACTATATTTATGGGCTGATCGTGAAAGGTTAAAAATGCCCAAACTACAGCTTTTAGTTCTAGGACCTGCACGGATGCAGTCTCTTTCCGAATTTGTGTTTTCCAGAGATCTGACTCCCGGAAAGCATACCCATACTTTCCAGTTTTGCTACTAGCATCCGTGAATACAGTAATCGCGTTTGACAATGGTCTTGAGCTCCGGATTTCTCGCTCTTCCAGCTCCAAAGAGGTGTGGAAGAGAGGATGCTTAGGATAGTGATTGTCCACTTTAATTCCCTGAATGGCTAAGGCAAATTCTACGCTGTTCAAGCACCATTCTTCGACTATCTCCAGAGCCTTTAGAGGCAGAATAATACTGTCAGGCTCCCTACCGGCAATTGTTCGTAAACGCTGCCGGGCTTTCAAAACTCCCATTCCAATTGCCTCATGCCTCTGAGTTAAGGTGCGTCGTAGGTGACTTGGAAGAAAAACCCATTCGAGTATAAACAAGATCCCCTTCTCATTTATCTGGGCAATGATTACTGCTACCTCCCTTTTCCGATTATAAACCACCAAAGATATTGGTAACCCTTCCTGTAATCTATAGGCAGCTGTTCCGGCTATCTTCCCCTCAATTCGTTCTAAGGCTGTGGCAGCCTGTGGAGTTAAGCTCCGCTTTTCCGCAGGCTCTTTAGCTCCTCTGAGCAGTTGAAACAACGGCTCCATTTCCTCATTGGTAATACCACAAAAATTTCTGATCCACTGAATGTCTCCCACTAATTTTTGCACACAGTTAACAGTGTCAATTTTTGTCTGCAATTTAAGCTTTTGGGGTCTAATTCTAGCCTCTGTGATAACCATACCCAAATAATTCCAAGGAGCTTGCCTTTGCACTTTCTCAGGGGCAACGACCAAACCAAATTCCTTTAAGCAAGTAATTAATTCCTCTTCGTGCGTAGCTGGTAAAACTTCAGGGCTTGCTACTAGGATGTCATCCATATAATGATACGTAATTAAATCTGGGTGATTTTTCCTCCACGGTTTCAGGGCCAAATTCACAAACCATTGACAGATGGTTGGCGAATTTTTCATTCCCTGTGGAAGAACTACCCACTGATATCGCTCCGATGGGCCTTCCCTATTAATCGTAGGAACCGTAAAGGCAAATTTGTCACTGTCTTCCGGGTCGAGGGGTATTGTAAAGAAACAATCTTTCAGATCAATTACTAACAAATGCCGTGCTTGTGGGAGCATAACAGGTGAAGGCAGCCCTGGCTGTAATGCTCCCATGTTTGCCATGCATGCGTTAACAGCTCGGAGATCATGTAACAATCTCCACTTTCCTGATTTTTTCTTAATGGTGAAAATAGGGGTGTTCCAAGGACTTGTTGACGGCTTAATATGACCTTGGTCTAATTGTTCTTTAACTAGTTCCTTTAGGTAATGCAGCTTCTCCTCTGGCAGCGGCCATTGGTCCACCCACACAGGGTCCTTCGTGGTCCATGTTAACTTTAAGGTGGGGCGGAAGCTGCCCCCAATGGCCGCTAGGGAAAAGGTGTCTGCAAGATGACTCCCCACTGGGCCAGAACATCCCTTCCCAACAGCCACAGTGATGTACACATCACATAAGGTTTTATCATGGCTCTGTTTCCCTCTTTATCCATGATGGTTACAAAGCATCGACTAACCTGCGTAGGAGATTGCCCTCCGATACCTGTCACAGGAGCATCAATTTCTTGCAGATCCCACTGAGGTGGCCATGCAAACTTGGGAACGATAGTGATATCTGAACCTGTATCAATCATCATGGCAACATCAGTAAGACGAACACCATCCGGTCCCACCATACTCACGAGTCTTGTCGGACGCTGAGTAGTTATTTTTTCACAAAAGGCAACCTGGGGGGGTCCAGAAGATCCAAAGCCTTTGTTTCCACGCTGGGCCTGTCCAGGATTAGGAACTAGAGCTCGAAAAGGTATCAATTGGGCTATCCTGCTCAGTGCTGGAATAGTAACAGGAGGATTGAAAATTTTAATCATTATGCCAATATTTCCAGAGTAATCAGCATCAATACACCCTGGTAGAACAAAAATACCCATTTTTGAAGCTGAGGAACGGCCAATCACCAAAGCGGATAGGCCCTTCCCCAGGGGACCAGTGCACGTAGATTCCAATATGTGCACATCAGAATCTCTAATTACTGTGGATTTTGCCACGGCCAAATCGACTCCTGCACTTCCGCAAGTTGCGGAGGAGAGCTCGCAGAGGCAGCCATCGTTCGGGGATATTTGTTCGCCGCGTCCCTCATAACGCGGCAGCTCCCGTTTCCCTGCAACTGTGTACCGTTCTTATAACATCGTGACCGACATTCTGCTGCCTTATGCCCAAACTTTTGACATTTAGCACAGTTCCCATTAAATCCTTTCGGGCCCACACCTTCAACTCTAAATTTGTTAGGACACCTTCTTTTCACATGTCCTGGTAGGCCACATTGAAAACACACTCCATGAAATCCTTTATCCCCCTTTCCAGATATTCTCCCCTCCTTGAGTGCTGTAGCCAAAGCCACGGCATGTATTTTAGCCTTCTGCTCTTCTTCAACCATTGGTGCTCGGGAACATACTTCTATCATTTGAATAATCGAGGCCCCTGGTGGCAGAGTAGCCAACAGTTGTTTACAGGATTGATTTGCGTTTTGTATTGCCAATTCCTTAGCCAATATTGCTTTCATCTCTGGAGGCACATTAGGTGCCATATCCAGGGCATCTTTTAGCCGATCGACAAAGCCGAAAAAAGGCTCGTCTGGCTTTTGCATTATTTTAGTATATGGTAATTGAGGTGTTCCAATCTGTGGCAGGGCAAGAAAGGTTGCTAAAGCTGCATTTTTTGATTGTTGTAATACTCTAGGGTGAAGCGCTGCTTGGGCCTCAACTGCCCGATAACGCCCATTTCCCATCAATTGATCGAGAGTGGCGACCCTTAACGGATCATCCATACTACAATTTAGATTTTCCAATTGCTTTTCTTCTAACCTTTCTTGCCACTTTGCTAGCCAGAGCATATAGGTAGTAGAGGAAAGCAGAAGTTCCATTATAGCCCTGCTGTCTGCAGGAACCATACTCGAATATTTAAACAAAGCAGAGACTTGGTTTCGAACAAGCTTATTATCATGTCCATATTGCATCACTGTTTTTTGTAAATCTCGCACCAATTTCCAATCTAAAGGCTCCCACTTGGGGCCCTGGGCTCCCACTACTACGGGGGCTGCTATTGGAGTTAATATAAAGTCCCCCTGTAACCGAGCATTCTCTATCAACCCCTTATACCGCGCTCCCGCGTTAAAAGTTGGATCAATAGGTGGCGCCACATCCTTACTTTTTCCCGCACTATCACTTCCACATACAGTGGCTCGGAACCACGACAACAACCCTTCTTCATCTGGATCGCTCCCTCCAGCTGCTTCCCCTTTCTTTTGAGCCTTCCATAACTCCTCAATCTCTCCACCCAAAATGTAACCCTCCATACCAAATTTTGCCTGTAGATAATTTTTTGCTTCGTCAATTGTCATACTCCCTTCTTTAACCTTCTGCAGTACCCACTCCTTTTGTCGTTTCATAACCTCTTCATTCACCTTAGAGCTAGAAGCACCTTTTCGCGCCTCCCATTGCCCCAGTTGTTTATCCACATTCTCCAACCCCTCTACGATAGCCTTATGGGCAGCCTTATATGCTGCCTTCACATCCCTTGCCCTGGACCCACAATCTAAGCGCCGCATCTGTTCCAATAACTCCGTCATTCTCTCTGTTTGCTCCCGAAGTTCTCGTCGCATTCCTTGGATGGTACTGTCATCGTCATCCGACCCATTCGGGATCGGTACTTTAATCGGATCCACGTCCATTTCGGGCGCTGTGGGGAGTGGTCGTTCCGGGGGTGGTCGTTCCTCCCCCTCCCACGGTGGAAGATACTCATCCACTCCCCCCCATACTTCACGTTCAGCTAGAGTTACTGGACACGCCTGTCGAGATGAAATCCCTTTTTCCTTATTGTCCATTTCCTCGTATGGATTCGGTTCAATAATTTCAGTCCACTCGGAGTCTCCTGAGCCACTCTCCTCCCCCTTTTCTCCGCCGAGTGCCTCTCGCAAAGCAGCAGCGACTTGAGCCTCCCCGTGCAATTGTTCAAGCATTAGCCGCACGGGACGATATATTTTCGCAAGTCGCCGAGCTTCCTTCGAACCTACTTGCACACCATCCCACAGTTCTTTTCCCACTCGCTCCCAGGACTCAAGCTTATATACCTGAGAAGTTTCTTCTATGAGTTTTTTCTGCTTACAAAACAGCAGCAAGTCAATTAAATCGTCTTTTGAGATCTCAGTTTCAGTCTTTTGAGCGAGCTTTAACAAACTTTCTATAATAGCACGCTCCGTTGCTGATGCAGCAATTTCCATCCTAGTTGCTGATGCAGCAATCCCCATCCTGCCCCTGACTCACCAGGTCAGTCCTGACTCACTAGGTCAGCCGTGGCCACGATCCGCCTCTCCCGGGCGCCCAGCTACTTCTCCGCTGGCTGCAGGATCCCTCGCGTTCTCGGCTCCACTCTACCCACGGTCGTATCACGTCGGGGTCACCAGATGCCGAGGCCCACCCCGCGAGATGGAATGAACGACACTTCAATGTGAAGCAGGTTCAATTCGTTTACTATCCTCTACGGTGTAGCTTTATACAATTCTATCACCTGTAAGCGTACACACGCGCTAAGCAACAGCATTCTCATTGGTTAAGCTATAGTGTCCATGCATAACTAGCTTGCAGCTGGCTGACATTCCTTTCCGATGCTCTATTGCTGGTCCTCCCGGATGCTTATCTGGCTATGGCCGGCCTAGTTCATTAAAAAGTTGCTAACGAGCGTTATCTTCTCCGGGTGGCCTTGGTTCCCATCGCTTCAGTTCCCGGATCTCACCGCCTCAGCTCCTCGGTTCTCATCACTTCAGCTCCTCAGTTCTCATCACTTCAGCTCCTCGTATTCCTGTAAAAGTGCTAAGGCCCCAACATGGGCTCACAGGGGCACATTGCGCACGGCGTTGCGGACGCTGCCCTGCGAGGCCGCGCTGAGCCCGGGTGCGCGGCTGCTCTCGCCAGCTCTCCGCTCTCGGCAGCTGCTTTGCAGCCGGCAGAAGGCAGAGAGAGGCGCTCGCTGCGATAGCGCTGCGGGGCTTGCGGCAGTTGGGCAGGGGAGAAGCGTGTGCCAGGCGCGTGGCACCATGGACTGCTTCTCCTTCAGCTTCTTCCTGTCGCTGTCTCCACGCCTGGCAAGGTTTCAGAAGCAAGGTAAGGCGGGGAGGTCCCCACCAGGCGGTGGTGGGCAGAGGACCATCTTCTGGCTGGGATAGGAATGCGCTGGCAGGTTTTGTCTGGACGAGAGTCAGTCAGTTTGTAAAGAGGAGCTGAAGGGAAAGGAGTCCCACACTTAGAAGAGGCGGGTGCTCCTGCGGGCTCTGCAGAGGCGCTCGGCAATGCTCGTGTTAGAGATGGATCGTTTCCTTCAGAGGATCTTGCAGTGCCTCCTCCTGAGCTTGGCCCCTTGTCAGTGCAGCCTCTGCATCCAGTTTCTGCTGCGTGCAGCCTCTGGAGCGGACGGGAATGGGCTCCGAGCATGGAGACACCTGCCCATTGTGGATGGGAGGCTCCCTCGTCACAAAGCTTCCCTAGGTCTGGAGTTTTGTCTCCATACCCCTGCTGGGATGAGCAGAGGGCTTCTGCTTGCAAGTCCGCTCAAATGTCAGCTCAGCAGGGCCCTCCAGCACAGGGCCCCTGGGGGGTGGTGGTGGTGGGTGCCACCTGCGGCTGCTTGACCGGGAGCGGGCGAGATGGGGGTTATCTTGCTGAATCCCAGCACAGCACGTCTTTCTCTTGCCCCACAGATGTCATTAGAGTTTGGGAGAGCGTGTGCGAGTGCTACCGCCAAGCACTCATGCTCAACAAGGTGAGTCTGCATTGCTCTTCCCCCCGAAGAGCTGCCTGCCCCCTTCCATCCTGACACTGAACATCACCATCCTCCGCCAGCAGCCCTGAAAGCAGGAAAAAGGCCCCCAACGGAGCCTGCAAAGCACCGCTGCACAAGCAGTGTGTGAGGTTGCTCCTTTGGAGCCTTTTCGAGCTCTCCCCATCGCACACGGCCGCAGAGGCTGTCATGCTCCTCAGGGGTTCCCGCAGGGCTGTCCCTGCTTGGAGCTGCTGAGGCTGAGGGTGGTTTAATCCGCTTGTCCCTCACCAAGCGGCTCCTGGAAGTGAGGAGGAGGTTGAGGGGGAAAAGGGTGGAGCGCCGGGCTCTTCTCCAGAGCTCTCCCCAGTGCTCCATCTTGATGCCCTTTGGAACCTCAGCAGTGGAGAAGCCACCAAGCTCCCGTAGTGTAAGCTGTCAAGTCACCAGTGGCTTCTTGTGCTTGAAAAATTACCCTGTGTGCTCCCTTCTTGCTCCTCTCTCTGTAGACTGTCAAGCTACCAGGTGTGGGTCACCTGTACGTCAAGCAGGACTACTTCTGCTATGTGAACAAGCAGGCGTTCAGTGTTCAGAGACCCATGTTTCACCTGTATGAGACAGTCGTGATGAAGAACAAGCTCCGCTACAGTAATAGGCCGTTTCCTGGTAAGAAGGGAGATTCAAGTGTGTGCTTGGCCTTGCACGGCAGCAGGGTCCGTGGTAACCCATTTGGTAAAAGCTGAGCAGAGCGGGTGAAGCAGAGCTGGAAGGGGTGGTCTTCCCCACGGCCATGCAGGGCTCGAGGACCCTGTTGGTGGTGGGTATGGGTCAGCAAGGGGTAGGGGCCATGTTGGGGAGGTTCTTCCCTTGCACTGAGGCCGTGTCCTCTTTGGAGGGAAGAGCCGCGCGTGCGGGGCCGGGGCCGTTGCGCCCGCAGGCAGGAGGTTGGCGGCTGCGAGGAGACGAGGTGAAGGGGAAGGGGCCGAGACGCGTCCTGCGGGGGTGGCCACGGTGCTTGCGCGGGGCTCGCAGCCGGCTGCAGGGCTCTCGAGGTGCTGATGTTGCTCGCTGCTTTGCTTGCAGGCCCTTTGGAAGGCGCGGAGCTCAACTACGCCCGCATCGCGCTGCTCACGCGCATTCCTGAGCACGACGTGCGCGCTTGCGTTGACGCAGCCCTGCAGTGGCTTGAGCAGGCTTTGGCTGAGGGAAAGGATTTCGACTTTGTTTTCCCAAACATCGGTGTTCTTGTGTGCCGAAAAAAGAAGATCGTCATGAGATTCTTGGAGGAATTTATCCAAGAAGTGGATACAACTGGGAACCTGGCAAAATCCTTCCTCACGGTGCATTGGGGTTGTTTCCAAAGATCCCTCTGCTTCTTTGGGAATGGGCTGCATGTCTAGCCCCTTGGGCTGCCCTTCATTTTGAGGAAGGGCGGGTGCCCTCAGAGCTCTGTCCTGGCCTGGAGGAGTCAGAAAGGCCAGCAGCGCTGGCCCCGCTTGGCCGAGCTTTGCTGGGCCGTGGCCATGTGCTGGGCCCGGGGCTGCTGTTGGGGTAGAGCCCTTGGTGAGGGAGCTGCGGAGAGGCAGCTTCTCGCGCGAGCGCTGGGCAGTTGGTGCCGTTGTGAGCAAGGGGCCCGTTGCGCGGGGAGGAGCTCACACGTCTCTGCGCCTCTTGCAGAAGCGAAAGCTGCGGCCTCTGATCATCGGCTGCGCAGAGAGGGCTGTTTTCCGCATGCCTCTGGAAGGGGTCTTTGTGTTCCCACAGTGAGTAGCTTTGCTCGTGCCGGCGCTGGCTGCGCAAGCGGCTTCTCCTCTCCCCTTCGTTAGGGCTGGTGAGAGCTGCTGAGGACCCTGTTGCCAGCCCAGCCCGTGTCTCCTCCTGAAGCTCTGGGGAAGACCTGGGTCCCGTGTGGGGTTGTCAGGGCAGTCCGTGCTCCCTCTTGATTCAGTGGCCCTCCGTGCGCCTCGGGGCGGAATGACGTGCGGGAGGACCTGCTTTCCATTCCCGCACGTGCTGTGGGAGAGGTGCTTAGGCACTGCCTGGCATACCCACACCTTCATCTGCTGCTTCCCTTTCCCATGGGGAGTCTAAAAACAAGAGCCAACCAGGCAAAGCCTAAGATGCCCCTCCCTCCTGCATGTGTTTTGTACCCCTGAAAAAGTGGATCCCTGTCTGACCTAGAAAGGGCCCTGGATGGAGCCTCTTGTGCCCTCAGCTTCCCCAGCTCCACTGGCATCGTGTTCTGTCCTCTGCTTTGGAAAAGCGGAGGTTTGGGAGCAGCTCTCCACTCCATGTGTGAGCAGCTGCTCAGGGGAGGCCACAGGGGCTTGTGCTGCCCCTTCCTGAAACTGCTCCCACCTTCTTGCCTCCAGGTTTGTGCGGAAATTCCTGCTTTCTGCAAAGAAAGCGTCGTCAGAGCGGGCTGGTAGAAAAGGTACTGTAGCACGGCACACACTAGAGGCAGGGTCTGAGGGACTCTGCGTGTGGGTCCCTGGGACACCGGAGGGTCTCCCATACCAAAGAGCCTCTCTCCAGTGGGGCGGGTGTCGAGCCGGCCCCACTGCAGAATGTGGAGCCGAGAAAGGAATGGCCCAAGAAGAGCCCGGGACCAGAGGGCCCTTTAGAAAGAAAGGGCTGGACAAGCTGAGGGGTGGGAGAGGACTGAGGAGCGCTGAGGAAGCCGGGCTGCGAGGCCGGAATAGCCGGTGCTCGGTCAGCCGCAGCCCGTGAGCGCGCAGGCCGGCACGTCCTGCTCGTGGAAGCGTCCCCGAGGGGCAGGTGTGCAGAGCTTCCTTGTTCCCTACCTGCAGGGCGCCTGGCTGCCCAGGGCTTCCTGTCCCGCCAAGCTCTTCCTCCAGTGCCGAGAAGGGAGGAGGAGGAGGAGATGGGAGAGAGGATGGCCAAGGACTGGAAGACTGGAGTGCGTCATGTGGGGTGAGGCTCCTCCAGAGGTGTCTGCGCTCACGTTGTACTCCGGGCCTTGCGCAGGGAGCTGTTGTGTTGCGCTCACTGCCTGGTCTTGTGCTGGGCACTTCTTCTTGTGTCTTGAGGCCTTTAGCCTTCTGCTGCGGGAAGGCGCGTGGCTGTTTTCAGAGCCTCCCACGTGAGACGGTTTTGCCTCTGTGCCCTCCTAATTTATAGGTTTGTAGATAAGCAGAAGATCAGAGAAGGCGACGCCAAGGAGAAGGGTGTCCAAAGAGGTGACGTACCCGGTGAGCCCGCTTTGCAGAGGGGGGACACCAGGCAGGGGTGGGAGCAGGAGCCCATGGGGAGCAACGTGGTGCTCTGGAAAGGGAGGGCAGGCCAATATGGGGAGCCAGAAAGGGACAAGGGGCTGCTAGGAGGGCTGACTCGATCCCTGGTCGGCCTTGCATGCAGTGGGCAGCCTGTTCTCCTTGTGGGAGGTGTCCTGTGGATGCCCTTGAGCTTCCGTGCTCTGTATTTGCAGGAGGTCCTGCTGGAAAGCGCCTGCTGTCACGAGCACGGGTTTCTCCTGTGCGCCCCAGGCATGCAGGCGTGATGGGATCAATGCTGCCCAAAGCAGGGTGTGCAATGGGAGCAGTGAGGTGAGGCTCCTGGAGGGATAGCTTGGGGAAGCCTGTGCTTGTGTTGGGTTGCTTTGTGAGTACAAGCTGCAGAACCTGCTCCTCATGGGAGCTCTGGTGCTTTTGCAGTGTGCTGCCACCAGCAGTGGGGAGCTGTGCACAGAGAGCAAGAGAATTTGTCAAGGAGACATCTCCTGAGGCCACGCTCCCTGCTTTGGACAGGCACAAGAGAGACCTGGTAGGTGGTGGGGATTTGACTAATGCTGGTGTCAGCCTGCCGAGTAGAGAAGCAAATCTGTACGGCCAGGGAGACCTGAGAGACCCCTTGAGATGTGTTCATTCCCTTAGCTGTTTTGGCCACAGTCTTTGGTCTTGCGAATGGCTCCATGTGTTTGTGCCCTTGGCATTCCTGCTTGCCCGCCCATGGCCATGAGGGAGGGACAGAAGCGTTGTTTGTGAAGGGAGCGGTGCTGCCCCTGACCTCCTGTCCATCTGAAATGGCTCCTGTCTGCTTGTCTGCCGCAATAGCTGCGAACTGAAGCAGAGCAGCGGCAGCCACAGCACCACGGTGCCTTCCAGCAGGGCCACAAGAGGAAGGAAACTGGAGGCGGTCCTGCAGGAACGGTGGTTCCTCCTGGCCTTCCATCTATATTGGAGAAGAAAGCGTCGCCAGGCCCAGAGATGCCACGGCAAGAGTAAGTGTGTGGCGTGTCCCAGCACGGTCTGGCATTGCTGAGCGCCCAGGAGCAGCGTGGGGCGAGTGAAGGCTCCTGCTGCCCGGGGAGGAGATGCCAGGTGCCGCTTTGCCCGGCTCCGGGGTGGCCGGGCTCAGCCCCGGGGAGCGCTTGGGGCTGGCACTGGCTGCAGGGGCTGTGGGCGGTAGCGGGAGCGCGAGTGCAGGGACTGCGGGCGCGCGGGGGCAGCCAGCGTGCAATTCCTCCCTGCCCTTGCAGCGTGCTGCCGCCGCGAGCCCGCCGGGGTCTGCAGCGGGCGCAGCCCTATGAAGCCTGCCTGGAGGAGTCGAGCTGGCTGCAGGCCCAAGGGCTGTGGAGAACGGGCCAGCAGCCCTTCCTCTGGTAAATGCGTGCCGATGCCGGCGCCTCTCTCCTGCGGGGCCGCTCCGCTTGTCCCGCCGGTGGTGCCGGAGGAAACGCTGCGTTTGGCTGCGGGCGCCGTGGTCTGCGGAGCGGCGGCTGCGGAGATGGGGGCTGCAGGGGCTCTGTGCCCTGCGGCTGCCGGCACCAACGACTGAGCGGCTTTGGCTTTCTCCCGTAGTGTCGGGAAGAAGATGGAGATCCGGGAGAATGGAACAAAGCGCGAGGCCTTCCCAGCGCTGCGGCACACGAGGGAGCAGTGCAAGCAGGAGAAACCCCATAGACCTGCTCTGCGGCCCTGAGAAGTGACTCCCGAGGGGCCGTGTGGACACCGCAGCTCCCACTGGGGCCTTGTCAAATGCTTCCATGCCCCGAGAAATGCAAAATAAAGAGCACTGCTGCCCGCTCCCAGCTGGAGGAACCTCGCAGTGTGCCGGTCTGGAAGGTGTTGGAAAGGGAGCTCCGTTAAAGGTCCTGTGCTCTGGGCAATCCTGATGCAGGAGCAGAGCCGCGGGGCAAGGGCAGGACCTGTGCAGGCCTGGAGGGGAGATGGGGCCACGTGAGGGCAGCTGGGGGCAATAGAGCAGAGCTGAGGCCTCGGCGCTGGCGAGGGAGGAGATGGGAGCACACAGGGAGGGGAAGGGTGATGGAGGCTGGCTTGGAAAAGCAGCTCTTGGAGCTGAGTGTCGTGCGCTCAGCTCCGTAGGTACCTCCTGGCCGTGCAGTGGGATTTCCTCCGATCTCAGGGCCTTCAAATGCCTCTTCTGTGTCGCAGTCATGGTGGCCAAAAACACAAACAACTGGGGTAGATGCAACACAAACTGCACTTTATCGGTCTCCAAGTACATTATTTATACTGAGCCTTCCTCGTCGTGGCTGCTGCGTATTGGTGAGGACTACAAAGGACAGTAGCTAGTAACAGAGTTATGATCGGATGATTCTGAGCTTGGCCAGTTTCTGCTCCATGGCCAAAACCTCCTTAAACTTGTTAATAACTTTCTGCTGTCTCCATGTGAATTCCCTGTCTCATAGATACACTCTAATCTTTTCAAGACTAACGTTCTCTGCTAAGGGAGCCAGGGATTCCACAGACTGGCTGTAATCCCTGACAATTCCCCTTTTTGTATTTGTGCTACAAAAATGGCACTAACTATGGATCGTGCCATGGATTGCATCAAGCCTAATTGACTAAGCACCGAGCTGCCCTGGTGAAAAAAGCGATGAGATAATAAAGCCTGTTGGTGTTTGTTAGGGAGCAGACACAAGCGCATCAGCCCTAGCATTGCCCTCAGTGGAAAAAACAAACAAACAAACAAACAGGCAATGCAGTATAGAATGCTTAAGGTTGGAAGGGACTGTAATCCCTGACAGTCCATGACTAGGCACAAGATACTGTGGGTCTGGCATGGTGGTGGTTTTGGGGTTCCTACTCAGTTCTCTTGTGACCTCCAAAGGGGAACAGAAGTCCTTACCGGAGCAAAGAGAGAGGCCTGCAGGCCCCTCAGGAAGGCCCTCTCAGTGCTACTCTGCTCCTTGGAAGGAGCATGGAGAAATGGAAGGAGCTGGGGCTCCTGCTCAAGGCAGCGCAGGCCTGGCAGGTTGGCGAGTGCCTGGTAAGGACAGCCCCAAAGCGCCCAAGACCTGCCCTGCAGAAGGGCCTTCTACCCTTATCCTCTCCTCCTCGCCAACCTCCCTGGTGCCAGCCCAATGCTGTGGGCTTTGGAGCTGCACATGCGCTCCCCTTCCTCCAGCACGCTGTCCCGGAGGACTCTTCCCAAGGGCCATAGAATCATAGAATCATAGAATCATAGAATGCTTAGGGTTGGAAGGGACCTCTAGAGATCATCTAGTCCAACCCCTCTGCACACGCAGGGTCACCTAGAGCACGTGGCACAGGACTGCATCCAAGGGGGTTTGAAGATCTCCAGAGAAGGAGACTCCACAACCTCTCTGGGCAGCCTGTTCCAGTGCTCTGTCACCCTCACTGTTAAAAAATTTTTCCTTAAGTTCCTGTGGAACTTTTGGTGCTTCAGTTTGCGGCCATTTCCTCTAGTTCTGTCAGTGGCCACCACTGAAAAGAGACCAGCACCATCCTCTGCACTCCCTTCCTTGCAGGTACTTATATACACTGATCAGATCCCCTCTCAGCCTTCTCTTCTCCAGGCTGAATAGGCCCAGCTCCCTCAGCCTCTCCTCATAGGGCAGATGTTCCAGGCCCCTGATCATCCTTGTGGCCCTGCGCTGGACTCTCTCCAGCAGCTCCACATCCCTCTTGTCCTGTGGAGCCCAGACCTGGACACAGTACTCCAGATGCGGCCTCACCAGGGCTGAGTAGAGGGGCAGGATCACCTCCCTCGACCTGCTGGAGACGCTCTTCTTAATGCACCCCAGGATCCCATTGGCCTTCTTGGCCACTAGGGCGCACTGCTGCCTCATGGTCAACTTGTCGTCCACCATGATGCCCAGGTCTTTCTCTGCAGAGCTGCTCTCCAGAAGGTCGGTCCCCAGCCTGTACTGGTGTCTGGGGTTATTCCTCCCCAGGTGCAGGACCTTGCACTTGGCCTTGTTGGTTTTTCACCGCCCATGTGCTCACACAGCATGGCCCCACGGCACCACTCCCAGCTGCGCCCACCCCGGTGCAGCCCTTCCTCCAGCACGGCCCCCTGCCAGAGGGGCTCCATCTCAAATGATGTCTCTAGGTCTTGTTCACTGTTCTTTGAAACAGAGGCATGGGATGATCCTAGATACCTTCTGCATGATCTCTTATGCCACAGAACTACCCTTGAAGAGAAATTTCTTGTTTTCCTGAAGTGCAGTCTGTACATTTCAAGCTGCTGTTGGTGGCTCTTTCAACTTCTCATGCTCTTTCCCATTGTCAGAAGAGGCTCCATCATCTCTGAAACCACCCTTCTAGCAGTCACTGGCCAGTGTTACATTTGCCTTAGCTGTAACACCTCACCAGGCTGAAGAAACGCAGGTTCCTCAGCATCTCCACACAGGCCATGTGCTTTAGGTCTCCAACCCCATCTCTGCAGAACCGCTCTGGAGCCTCTTCTGTTCCTCCTCATTGCTGCAGTACTGGGTGTACCACAGTGGGACACACAATTCCACATGTGGCCACAACAGGGCTGAGTCATGGGGGCTTAGAACTGCTCTTGCCTGAGTGTCCAGGCACTTCCTAATGCAGCCCTGTGTGCAGCAGGCCCAGTTGTGGTGAGCATGCACCACAGGCTTGTGTATCATAAAAGGTAATGCAAAAGAAAAATGAAGGCTATATGGGAGTCCCTGCCTAGCAGTCCTGAACCTTATCATCCACCATGACACCCAGGTCCCTCTCCGCAGAGCTGCATCTGGTCCTGCATGTTTGTGACATTTGTCCATGGTCACCCACAACTGTGCCAGGGCACTGTGGATTTCCTTGGCCATCTCAGGTGACACTGGATGCTTTTTCCTCCTACACAAGTACCAGTCACTATAAGGATGAGGGAGGCACAGGCAGTCTGTACCAGTGCATTCAGTAATTCTTCCCTAGGTGTAGGACCCTGAACTTCATGAGGCCCAACTCTCCAGCCTGTTCATTTCCCTTGGAATGGCTGCACGGAGGTGTGGGGTATCAGACACTGCTCCCAGTTTGGGACCATAAGGACACTTGCTAAGTGTGCACTCATCCCCTTCATCCAGGTCATTAATCAAGTAGCTGGACAAGACTTAACCCAATGTTGACATCTGGGGAACACCAAGAGCTCCAGGCCTCCAGCTAGACTCTGCACCACTGATCACAACCCATGGAGCTCTGCCATTCAGCTGCTGTCCGCTCATCTAAACGTACACTTCTTGACCTTGCCCATGATGGGAGACAGTGTTCAAGACTTTGCTGAAGTCAAGGCAGACAACATGCACCAATCTCCCCTCATCTCCCCAGCCAGTCCTTCCATCCTAGAAGACTCTCAGACTGATTCAGCTTGATTTCCCCTCCGTGAATTCATGCTGACCACTGCTGATGCCCGTCCTTTCCTCCACATGCTTAAAGACAACATCTCTGATGAGTTGCTTCTTCACCTTTCCAGAAAGGTTCATCCCTTCCACAGTCACTGGTCACCAATGAGCGAGTCCTAAATGCAGAGCTCATTACACATTTATGAGCTATTTTCTCCTGCACACATGGAGAATCCTGTGAAGCAATGCCTTTGGGGTACAATTCCTTGAGCCTATTCTTAAAAGCAGCTTCCTCTAAAGAGCAGCCTTCAGGCACTGCACTGGATGGAACTTTCTGCTTTTAATGACAGAGTGAGGGGGTCAGCTCTGACCCAGACTTAGACATCAATTTATTTGGAAACCGTATGAGACAAAGTAGTCTAATTCAAGGAGGAACAAATCCAACCATTTGTGTAGCAGCATGTTAACAAATGCTAGTAATAGTAAATCTAATAAACATAAAGAAATATTGCTCAGTCCTGGTACAGGATACAGTGGGATTCACATGTGGAGAGCAACACCAATATTACCATTTCTGAATAATGTCCATGAAATTACTTTCCTCAGGGCATCCTTGAGCTCCTTGTTCCTCAGGCTGTAGATGAGGGGGTTCAGTGTAGGAGGCACCACCGCATACAGAACAGCCAGCACCAGATCCAGAGCTGGGGAGGAGATGGAGGGGGGCTTCAGGTAGGCAAACATGGCTGTGCTGATGAACAGGGAGACCACAATCAGGTGCGGGAGGCACATGGAAAAGGCTTTGTGCTGGCCCGGCTCTGATGGGATCCTCAGCACAGCTCTGAAGATCTGCACGTAGGACAACACAATGAAAATGAAACACCCAGAGTGTACACAAAAAGTAATCACAAGGACTCCAACTTCCCTGAGATAGGAATTAGAGCAGGAGAGCCTGAGGATCTGGGGGATTTCGCAGAAGAACTGCTCCACCACATTACCTTGGCAGAGTGGTAAGGAAAATGTGTTCCCAGTGTGCAGGAGAGCATTGAGGAAACCACTGGCCCAGGCAGCTGCTGCCATTCTGACACAAGCTCTGCTGCCCAGGAGGGTCCTGTAGTGCAGGGGTCTGCAGATGGCAACATAACGGTCATAGGCCATGACTGTGAGAAGGAAATACTCTCCTGCTACCAAGAAAAGAAACATAAAGACCTGTGCAGCACATCCTAAGTAAGAAATGGCCCTGGCGTTCCACAGGGAATTGACCATGGATTTGGGGACAGTTGTGGAGATGCAGCCAAGGTCAAGGAAGGAGAGGTTGAGGAGGAAGAAGTACATCGGGGTGTGGAGGTGGTGGTCGCAGGCTACGGCTGTGATGATGAGGCCGTTGGCCAGGAGGGCAGCCAGGTAGATGGCCAGGAAGAGCGAGAAGTGCAAGAGCTGCAGCTCCCACATGTCTGCGAATGGCAGGAGGAGGAACTCACTGAAGGAGCTGCTGTTGGACATTTGCTATCTCAGGGCATAGTGCACTGTCCTGGGAGTTAAAAAAAAAAAAAAAAAAAAAAAAAAAAAGATGTGGCATTTTAGGAAAAGACATTTCAAGAAAGAAAAACCAGTAAATTAAAAAAAAATCAATTTCTCATTAAAAACACATCACACTGATTCTCTCTTTACTAGGGGGAGGGGACGGGGAAGGGGCATCTGTGCACTTATATGGCTTGAACCCCATTTTGTGCTGACCAGGTGTGTTGTAAGGATTTGGGACCTCTGCCCATGCAATGTGGAAGGAATTGGAGTGAGTAATTCTGACACTCACAATAAAATCACTTTTCACATAACAGGGCTGTTCAGCATCTTCACACCCATTTCTAAAGGATGTGGATTGTAGAAGAAAGTTGGTTTCTTTTTTTGACATTATTTATTTTCTTTGAGATGCCCCTCTCCCACCTGGGCAGCGCTCTTTGAAGATAACGATCATTGTCCTTTCTGCTGCGAGTGCTGGGAGGAAAGGCTTCCCTACCACTTGGGGCAGAGTGACAAGAGCTTCTCTATTACCGAAGGTTCCAGCTGTCCTGCACTCACACTGCTTTGAGCTGGAGGATGATCACAGTTACATGTTACCCTAAAAACCACACTTCCATGCAGACCCCTGTTTCACATAACTTGCAGCATTGATATCTGAACTGCAGCTGAAATCCTCTCCACCCAAGTGAGCCTAAGAGAAGACCAGGAGCAGCACGGACAGGAGGGAAGCAAGGAGCAATCCTGGGGCACAGGGACACTGCTCTGGATTAGAGCCCATGCAGACCTGGGTGCACACCCAGCTTCACAGCCCTGCAGCATCCCCGGGAGAAGGAAGCAGGATGCCCTGTCCCTGTGACGCTGAGGCAGGGAATCCTGCTCTGAAGCATCCTCTGCATTGGAGATGGGGGGAGAGCGATTGCCCCAAACCCTAACAAGTGATGGCATTGACTGGGTGCAGAAGACCCCTCTGGAAACTCAGTAGCATTGCCCTGCAGCCAGAGACTTACCATGCAAGGGGCTGGGAGCTCACTTCCACAGTGAGCTCTGCTCTGTTCTCCTGCTCCACACTGCTGTTCCCCTCTCGCTGCCTTCTGTCCTCTGCTGTCCGCAGCAGCAGGCAGTGCCCGCAGCCCTGCTGCTCTTGGCACAGGAGCTGCTCCTGCACTCGGCTGTCTCTGGGCAGTGCTGACAGGCTGGCACGAGCTGCCTCCGTCCCAGGAGCCTGGCCCCGCTCAGGAGCAGAGGAACAGCTGAACTCACCAATTTCTCTGTCCCTTGTGCTCCCTCCTCCTGGGGAATGTTTGTTAAGTAAACTAAAATAATCACTTGTTGTCCTTTCCAACTGAGTGGAGAAAGAATGATTCCCAGCTTGCCATCTATTTCATCAGAGGATGACTATCTATGTAAGTTAAAAAGGTCCCACTCTGGAAGTCCCTAGTTAGTAAGACCCTAATAGGCAGGACACCCAGACAGGGGCAAGAAGGAGGCTCATTGATTCAGATGAGTCAATGTGGGCATCACATGCTGGTTCAGAAGTCACTGATCTGGGATGGGTTTCACATTCCTCCCCTGAATACACAGAAGGTGGGATTCTGCTTCCCCATGCTGAAGTGTGCACAGCACTGACATCTCCATGGGAGCTCCTTCTCTAAGCTCCCCTTGTAATCACTGCTGATGGAGGGTGGGAGTCAGCTGGCAACACACAAACAGCTGGGGACAGTTGAAGAGGCAGAGGAGGTACCAAAAACCTGCCCATGTCTGTTTGCTCTTAAGAAGCAAATCTCAGACCCACATTCTCATGGAGCTCCAGGACAAGACCAGGTGGGGAATGTCCTTGGCCATCTCAAATGACCCCAGGTGCCTTCCACTACTATGTGAGCACCATGCAGTATAAAGTAGAGGCCCAGGCAGATCATCATAGTGCAAAAAGTTAATATAATTCAGGGCAGGCATATCATTCAGTGACATTGGAATAGGCTGGCTGGGCCAAGACAGGTGCCTGCGTTGTCCAGCATAACCAAATGCTTCCTCTAGCATGGGATCTATGAGAAGTCATGTCCCTTTGGAGTTGGAGCTGGGCAAGCACCCCAGGACCTCTCGGGTTCGCTACCAGTGCCAAAACAACTGGATCCCACCACTGCCTTTAGGCCAAGTCCATCCCTCCTACAGCCAAGCGTGCTCCCTAAATGGGAGAGGCACATCACACCAAGGTGTCTGCTCTGGTCTCTGGTCTCTTAACAGCTTCTTGCTTTTATCAAACAGAACCTCCTTTCACCCTGGATGATATGGCTGGGCTAATGATGGCCTCAGGATGGCTGGATCATAGACAGCTCCAGCCCAAGAACACTTTCAATGATGCCTTCTCCTGCCTGGATATTGGCCCAACTCTGTCACAGGCCCCAAGGTGCTACAAATCGGCTCAGGCAACAAAGCCTTCTCCTGCCATTTCCTCACAGTCACACTATGTTTCTCCCTGGCCTTGGGCACTGCAGGCTTTGCTCTCTTAGTGGGAACCTTCTTTCACCATTGCATTGACATCTTCTCTCCATGCCAGCATTTCTCTGCTCTCAAGTGGGGCCATTGCACACACGGTGTCCTTGGCTCTTGGTAATAGGGTCTATCATGACCAATCTGTCTTTTGTGCCACATCCTGATGTTTTGCATCACAAATATATGGAAATGCCTGTAGCCTGGCAGGAGAGCTTGAGGATTTGGGGGATTTCACAAAACTACTGTCCGTAGAGCTGTCTCTACAGAAAGAAAGCATGAAAGTGTTAGCAGACCAGGGCATTGAGAAACTCAGAGGCCCAGGCAACTGCTGCCATTTCAAGTTCTGCTGCTCAGGAGGATCCCATAGTACAGGGGTCTGCAGATTGCCTCAAAGTGGTCATAAGCATGACCACTTTTTCACATGACTATGTGAAAAAAAACATTCTCTTGAACTCAAGAAGACAGAGACCTGTGCAGCACATCCCAGGTAGGAAACGGCCCTGGCATCTCTAATCGCTAGAGAGAGAGGGTAGGAGTCAGTAATAACACCTTGTAATGCCTGAGGGGCTGGGGTGGTCCAAGGCAAATGCAAGGGTCTTCAAGTTCTCTTGGAACCATCCTGAGAGATGGACATCCTTCCCAAGCACCAGCTGGTGGACATAGGGGCAAGGAGGGTATCCTTGACCACCTGAAATGGAACCAGACATGTGCATTTAGGGCATGTGAGCTCAAATCAGAGCAAAGCAAAGTGACACACATACATCCCTGCACGGCAGGCACCTAAGTTCAGTCCAAGGTCTCTAGAGCTGTGTCAGGTGCCTGGTGTGCCCATTACAGCCAGCCATGGCTGGCAAATACAGCACAGCACCTCCAGGAAAGACCCAACCTCCTGGAATGGGTGCAGAGGGCAGGAACTTTGAGGCCTCTCAAGGTGGTCCAGGGCCTATGGACCAGCAACTGAGCACCAACACATGAAAGGAGGAATCAGTAATGGGAGACACATGACACTGGGGTCTCTTTTCATGAACCTATGTTCTTAAAGGCTGATGGGTCTCCTCTTCCTGAACCTTCTTACCTGTGGTGATCCTGACAGTGAGTATGCTACTGATGTCCTCAATGTGGCCACATGAAAGGCTGTCCTCATCCAGAAGGAACAGGAATTTTCTCAGCAGCAACTTGCCCTTCCTGGACATCCTCTTTACCTCTGTCACATGCCTCGAGGTACTTTAGAGTCCCCTGGGGCAGCAACTCCTTCTCCTGTTGGGGCTCCCTTACCCAGCTGGGCTGGCCTGGAAAGTTCCCAGAAGAGGAGGAATGTCACCCATGGTTAACTGTGCCAGGGAAGCACAGGGGAACATAGCAGTGTGCTTCTGGGAGCCATCCTGCCCTGTCCTTCAGGCTAGTCCAGTGTGACAGATACAGGTGTGCTCACCTAGAGCACCTGCACACGCACACCCATGGTCCCTACGGCACTGGCATGGCCTTTGGGTGCCTGGTACCGCTGGTTATCCCCTTTCCCGTGCTTGGTGGCCTGCTGGGGCCAGCAAAGGTGATGCTAGTGCTGTCAATGGGCAGAGTGGGTGAAGGCACTTTTGGAGCTTCCTCACAACCTGCTGATCTCCCTGTTGGCCTTGGAGTCTTCAGTGAGTGCCCTTGGATTGGCCTTTGTTCTGGCACAGCGATGCACAGAACTGGCCTCCAGCAGCAGCAGCTCTGCACATCTGAGCATGCACTGATACAAGAAGGAGAAACATGTCCGAAGGATTCAGGTTTTAATTCTGTATTTCAGGTACCATAATTCATATTGCTTTCATGTACCCTCATACCAGCTTAAGACAAGCAAGAAATGGAGAGGATGAAGAGCAAAGAGTCTATTTTCCTTTTTTTTTTTTTTTTTTTTTTTTTTTTTTCAGCAGGAGCTGGAGGAGAACCTGGAGCTGAGCTTAGAGCAAGGCAGCAAGACTGCATGTTGTCACTTGTCACATTTCACCTGGAAGGAGACTGTTCCCATCTGCTCACCTGATGATCATCAACCAGTTGGCCAAGCTGGTGAGGAGAGCCTTAAACTGAGAATGACTCAGAGAAGAAGACTACAGCAAGGGTGAGGGAGTGATGGGCTGGGATGGCAGGGAAAGGTGTAGGTGAGGTGGACAAAGGAAACCCCGGAGAGCACAGCAAGATGCAGGGAACTCTGCCTAGGGACAGACAGAAAGTCAGTCAGGCTTGTAGGGGTGAGGATTAATGGGCAGACCAACAGTGATGGCCATGTGTGGATCTCTGCTATGGAGCGCCTGAAGAAGTGCAGCCTCTGCAAGGCCTGAGGAGTGCAGAGCTGGAGGGAGGAACATTCATTCTGCTCCCTGGATAGCAGTTCCCAGGTAGGCTCAGAAGCTGGAATCAGGACTTGGAGGTAGCAACATGGTGATGGGCATCCCCATGGAGATGGTCAGGACATCATGATGGAGTCCCTATGGTCTCCACCAAGGCATCATGATGGGGTCCCCATGGTCTCCACCAGGACATCGTGATGAGGTCCCCATGGCACTCACCAGGGCTTTGTGATGTCAGTGGCATCATGCTCACAAGACCATTGTGAGGGGGCAGTCCCCATGGTGACCCTGCCTTTATTGAGGGAAAAGACCCCAGGTCCCCACTCTGAGGAGAGCAGCTCGATCAGGAGGGAGCGGCTCCCCTTGGTGCCAGTGTCAGGTCCCCACAAGAGGATCCTGAACATGGACAAGGAGCAGCAGGCGAACGCCTGTTCCCAGCCCGCAGACGGGCTCTCAGGCTTGCAGGAGAGCGTGAGCGAGGTGAGCAGTGGGGCTGAAGGGAGAGGCGAGCAGCAGGGATGGGACTGACACGGAGAGCACAAGGGTGGTTTGGAAGGGGAGCTGGGGTGAGATAGCCAGGCATGAGCTCTTCCGGGGAGAGCTCATTTATTCTCGGCCCTGGGTACTTTTTCTCGGACAAAAGACACCAGCTGGGGTCCTCCCAGGGCCACCCAAACCCTGTGAGCTCTGTGCTGAGGATCAGCAAGCAGCTCTAGACTGAGCTCAGCCAGGCTGTGTGCAGCCACGAGCCTCCCTTGGACACAGGGCTGAGGTTTCTTGTGTTTCAGGGGCCACTTGTATCCATGCAACCACCTCCACCAGGGGCCTCCTTCTCCCCACAGGTGGGCCAGCAGATCAAGGACCAGCGCCTGGAGGCAGCGGTGCCGAATCAGGAGTTGGTGCTAAGCACGTCCTTCGGGTGCCAAGGGGGAGAGCTGCAGCTTTCTCAAGTGGAAGGGCCACCCGCCAAGGTGTGCCAGGAAGAAAGAGTCTCTTCTGCCCCACAGGATGCACAGCAGTGCACGCCGGCAGCCAAGGAGGGTTCCCGGGAGACTGAACTCCCCAGCCTCCCCTTCGCAGAGGCACCGCACGGCTCTGCAGAAGACACGGCTGCTGCTGGCTCACTGGAGGCCACACGCTCATCCCTGCTTGAGCCTGCTGGCTTCGTGGAGAGCATCTTTGCAGAAATTGCGGTGGAGCTGAGGGCAGAGAGCCGGAAGGCTGCCCCACCATGCCGAGCAGGGACAGGACAGGGCCCAAAGCAGCAGCCTGTGGGCATCATCTGCCACCTGGGAGCAGAGCCACTGCGTGTGCACCCGGACAACACCGCGCGCTGCCTGTCCGTGCTCAGCATCCGCACGGAGCCGCTGGAGGAGCTCCAGAGCAGCTGCCTGGCGCGCACCGGGCAGAGCTTGGCCCAGCTGCGAGAAGGCGCCTTCCTGAGGAAGCAGCAGAGCCTGGAGGAGAGCGAGGATGAGGAAGAGGAGGACGAGGGAACACATTTCTCCCTGACAGCCTCGGGATCGCTCAATGTGCGACCCAAGCAGGTAAGCAGAAGGGATGGCTGGGGCAGCCAGAACCCTTGCGGTGCTGGCACCAGGTGCTGCTCTGCACAGTGACAGCCCAGTTGTCCCTGTGCTGGTGGGGCCCAGGAAGCTATTCTGGGGGGAAGTGAAGCCCCCTTCATAAACCTCCCTCTATTCTCTAGCTCCTCGCTAGAAACTCCTTCTATGACTTGTGGAACCCCAAGATCACACAAGTGGAGCTGCTCAAGGATGTGAGGTGCAAGTGGGAGGTGTTGGAGCGCCTCTATGCCCATGCCCCCAGGGAGGAGGTAAGGAGAGGCAAGAGAGCCCTGAGGGCAGAGCAGGATGAGCTCACAGGCCACACTGATGAGGAGGAGGATGCTGGTGAAGAGGCTCTGCAAGGCAAAGAGGTGGAGGAAAGCACCTCCAAGACCTGGGTCAGACCCAGCCTGCGCGTCCTGTTCGCAGACAGGGAGGCATCTCAGCAGAAGGTGCCCCCTGTGAGTGACAACCCCATTCTGGAGCAACCATTGCCTGATGACACGGCACCAGCGGTTCCTCCCCTGGCTGCAGGCCCTGCTCCCCAGGTGAGCAAGCAGCGCCTCACCTGCACCCACCATCCAGGGAGCTGCCCTGTGAGCTGGGTCTGGGGTGAGCAGAGGGGGTGCTCAGAGCTGCTCCAGCCCGTGGGACCCCCCTGCCGTGGTGCCCTGTTGTCACCCCAACTATTTGCCCTCTGCGATGTCGCCATGGGGAGATGCCGAGTCCTCTCTGTATCCAAGGGCCAAAGGCACAAGGCTGTTGTCCCCTCCACCCCTGTGCTACATACAGCCCTGGAGCCTAGACACTGAGCAGGGAGGAAAGGGGCAGCCCCAGAAGTAGCCCCCTCCACACCAGGACACGAGCCCCCTTGTGCCACATACCTGGCTGCCTCCATTCCCCCTGCCCAGCCCTGCTGCTACAGCCCCACAAAGAGCCTTGTCCCCTTTCTGTGCCAGCCACAGGTCCCTTCCCTTGGGATGCGCATCCATGGATAGCCTTCCCCATCCCCAAACCCTTTGACCCTGTGTAACCAGGGGTACTGGTACCCTGAGCAGCAGCAGCTGATGGCCAACGGGTGCGTGTTCTTGTCCTGTCCATGCAGGAGGCCTCGGAGTCCCAAGAGGAGGAGAAGTCATCGTCCTCCTGCAGCCCCAGGCCAGACGTTGAGCCAGGTTCGTACCTGCATGCAGAGTCCTTCTGGGGACAGTGGGACAGCAAGTGGCACCGAGGTCGGCAGCAGGAAGCGCTCAGGGGCTTCTGTGGAAAGGGCACAGACCCTTGGGAAGCCCTTGGTGCTGGGGACAGGCAGGTGGTCTCCGTGTGCCTGTGTGGCCCATCGCCCACAGCTCTCCTTGCCACCACAGGCATCACCGCCCTCCCGGATATCACCGCTCCCCGGCGATGGTGCTCGCGACTCAGGACGGCGCTTCGGGCTCTGTGCAGAGCGTTCTGCTGCCACTGCATCACCAGGCAGCAAGAGGAGCAGCGCAGGTGAAAGAGCCCAGCAGGATCCCGAGAGTGGGGCTGGTGCAGAGCGACAGACACTGTGTCCTGGCGGGCACAGAAATGCTGCTGCGTCATGCCCCAGAGCACCCATATGCCTACATGAACCCTAGTTGTCAACAGCCATTGCTTCTTTCAAATAAACCCCTCAAAAGATTTTTCTCCCTGGGTCACTTTGTGTCAGGCCAATCTCTACATTTAGATTAGAGCAGCTGATGCCAATGGAGCCAGTGGGGCCTTGTTCTGGATGGGCTCAGGATTCGGCAATAATCACGCAGAACGAGGTGACTACATCGAGCATTTATTCAGGTGAAAGCACATAAAAGAAGCAAAGTTTGGATGACTACTCATGAGGTGATACCTGCTGGCAGGATACTGGATCCGAACATCCTCTCGAGCTGGCAGATCAGAGAGAGAGAGTTGCTGACCAGCTCCCGCAGAGATAGCGCAGGCCTCAGAGTTAGGGGTTTCTCCTTCCCCCGCCTCTCTCCACACTGTCCTTTTTTATGCCCGGTGCATCCTGGCACGCAGGGTCAGTCCGACCCAGGAGGCAGGCCAGGGAGGGTGGACAGACTCTGCCTCTAGTTGTCCAGCTCTCCCCACTGGGTGCGCAGGCATGCACACCACTCAGGGGTCCCAGCCCTCAATTCGAGGGTCCTGCCTTACTCCTCTTCTTCCTCATTTCCGGGTGTTTGACCTTCAAAGCTAGTTTGGAGGATGTCTGCGGTTAAGTTGGCTACAAGCCCAGCCGAGCGGCCAGCTTCAACAGGTTTCCGGGGGGGCTGCCTGTGAACCGGGCTGAGCAGCTGCATCCCTGCTCCTTATCGCTCAGCCTAGGCAGGGAAACAGCTCCTTTCTCAAGGTCTGGCCTCTGCTTCTAACAGGAGATTTTTATGACTCTACAGATCACAGAAATTTCCATCTCCAATACAGGCCACTACAGTAGTCACTTTTTTTCATATCCCAGACAAGGTTCTGTGGCCCCAAAGCAGTGGACCACTTCTTCTTCGTTTTTAATCCTTTGCTGGAGCTTGCCTGCAGTGACACCACTGTTGTCACACCTGTAGCTTTCTTACTGTGTTTCCTGGATATAGTCTTCCTGGATACAGTCTTCCCCTTCCTGCTCACACTGGCTTCCTATGTGTGCATCAGAGCTGCCATCCTAAAGATCCCATCCAGTGTGGGCAGGAAGAAGGTCTTCTCCACCTGCTCTTCTCACCTCACTGCTGTCACTGTTTTCTATGGCACCCTCATCATTGCCTGCCTGATGCCCAGGATTGGCCCCCTGAGGCAGCTCAACAAAGTCTTCTCCTTGTCCTACACTGTCCTCACACCCCTGCTCAATCCTCTCATCTACAGTCTGCGCAACAGGGAGGTGGGGGAGGCTCTCAGAAAAGCAGTCAGGACTGCTCGGGCTTGCACCCAGAGCTCATAGCAGTTGTCCACCGCTGCACAGAAAACATTGCTGCTTCTGCACAGTAGCACAGTCAATACAGCAAATGAAACAGTAGGCTGCACCCTTGATATCCATTGAGAAGAACACAGCAATGAAGATAATGCTGGAAAGCAGAAGGGAAGAGGGGATATTAAATCAATTAAACTTCACGGTCTAGAAGGGATAGACATAACATCCCATTCTTGTTGCTTCCTTGACAGACGATAAAGGAGTGTTGTTGTATCTGAGATAGGTTACATGTCTTCTTGATTCTTTGTTTGCTTGCTTATTTTGTTTCTGTGTTTTGTTTGTTGGTTTGTTTCTGTGGTGAGGGGAAATTCATGTGTGGTGAAAGGTGAGAGGTCAGAGAGGGAGATTTGGAGTGGCAGGACTTTCCCAACTGCAGATTCATTCGATGAGAGCCAACCCCATCTGCTGTAACTATTTTCAGAGTATCTCAGCCCATAGGCCTCGCTACTCCACTGGCCAATAGAAATGCATATACCGCACAAACACATATTGGTGTCTCCTGTCATTTGTGATGGTGTCAGATCTCCCACATACCTATGGGTTCCTGACAGATAGTGAGGGGAAATAGTGCAGGGACCTGCATGGCCTGGTGGTGCCAGTGAATACTGTAGGCAAACTCCAGGGCATCCAAAAGGGCCCTCAGTACCAACATGGGCAACAGCACTCACGCCTGCAGCCCAGGACTTCAGTGCCAGTTTGTCTGTGCCTCAGTCCATCCTGAGCGTGATGAGCACGTGCAGTGTCCCTGAGGAGCCTCTTTCTGTCTGTGTCTCTCCAGGGAGCCTGAGGGTGAGCTCAGGCAGAGCAGGCTCCTGGGTCAACCAACAGCCCTTGGCAAGATGAAGTGAGAGTCCAAAGCTGCATTCCTGCTAATGCCTAAAGCCATGTTTTCATGGTTCCATTTCAGTACCTGTGGTGGCCCTCAGAGGAATTATTTACATGTCTGTGGTGAGCACCTGCGTCCCGGAGAGCTTATGAACAGAAGATCCCCTTCAATCGCAAGGCACTCAGGCCAGCAGAGTCAAGAAAGACAGGTTTCTGACCTTGAGAAAGCCTTTGTAGGCATCTTGCCTATCTCTCCATGTTGTTCTTCCCTCCATGGATGCCCACAACCTATCATGACAAGACCAAGGGGGACATTCCCATCTCAGCATCCACATCCATTGTGCCCACTGCACATCTCATCCACTCTCCAGTGAAATCATGACCAAAACTTGAGTAAAATGTCAGAGGTATCATGAAAACAAGAGGCAGATAACTGCAGATGCTTTACACCCTGATGTTTAACCCTACTCTGTGGTGTCATAAGCCAAGCTCATGGCTTCAGGATTTTATTGTGAGTTTGGAGAATTTTGACCCTGATTGGAAAAGAGATCATAGAGGAACATGAGTGCATCAGGTCAAGCTTTCACTTCCTCTGCCTGATTAATGCACAGCAGGAAAGGACATGGATGTGTAAAGTAGCTTAACAGGAAAGAGTCAAAGGTTGAAATGGGAATCGATGGCCCTTCTGTCCTGATAGCAGTGGGAGCTGCAGGACTGTCCTGATGGCAGGGGGGGCTGCAGGACTATCCTGATGGCAGGGGGAGCTGCAGAACTGTCCTGGTGGCAGGAAGAGGTGCAGAAATCCCCAGCCCGCCAATGCCTCCTTGTTGCCTGCTGAGGGGTGGGAAACCAAATGTGGGCTCTGAGGGCTGGATGTCCTGGTCGCCCTATGTGTGGGAAGAGGGGACAAATGCTTCTTATTTGAGCCCCACCATCACCATGAGAAATCCCTCTCACAACAGCCCAGCCCCAGAGGCGCGTGGACTCACCGCAGTGAGCCCAGTGGAGACCCCTGCAATGGCTGCGAGTTGAAGGAGAGAACACAGGAGTCGAGACTCAGGGTCTGGATTTGTTCATCGGGGAGAAGAGGCAGGAGGATCACAGTGCTGCCTGCAGCTGCCAAAGTGGAGGGTGGGGAGAAGATGGAGCCAGAGCCTTCCCAGTGGTGCCCAGGAACAGCGTGAGGAGGCTAAGGGTGGCCGGCACTGAAGGAAGGACCCAGAGCCTTGGGGAATCCGTCCCCAGAGAGCATGGGGGCTCTGTCCTGCCCAGCCCTGGGAAACCCCCTCTGTTGCCTCCACTTGCAGCAGGAGGTTGAGCGGAGACCTCCAGGAGCCCCTTCCCTCCATGACTGCTCTGCAACTCTGTCTGGTAAGCGAATGTCCCTCCAGACATTACTGGATGCATTGGCATTGCCTGCTCTAGTCTAAATGTGGAGATTGGCCTGACACAAAGTGACACAGAGAGAAAAGTTTCTGAGGGTTTTATTTGAAAGAAGCAATGGCTGTTGACAACTACGGCTCACATGGGCACACGGGTGCTCTGGGACACGATGCAGCAGCATCTCTGTGCCCGCCAGGACACAGTGTCTGTCGCTCTGCGTCAGCCCCGCTCTCAGGATGCTGCTGGGCTCTTTCACCTGCGCCGCTCCTCTCGCTGCCCCGCGATGCAGCAGGAGCAGAACGCTCTGCTCAGAGCCCGAAGCGCCGTCCTGAGCCGTGAGCGCCATCGCCGGGGAGCTGCAACGTCCGGGAGGGCGGCGATGCCTGTGGTGGGAAGCAGAGCTGTGGGCGATGGGCTGCAGGGTGCAGGGCTGCACCTGCCTGTCCCTGCCACCAAGGGCTTCCCGAGGGGTTCTGTCCTCGGCACAGCAACTCCCGAGCGCTTCCTGCTGCCGGCCTCGGTGCCACCCCCTGTGCCAGGACAGGCCACTGTCTCCAGCAGGGCTCTCCACGCGGGTACGTACCTGCCTCAACGTCGGGTGTGGGGCTGCAGGAGGAGGGCTTCTTCTCCTCCTCCTTTTGGGGCTCCAAGGCCACCTGCATGGGCAGAGCAAGAACACGCACCCGTCAGCCATCAGCTGGCCCTGCTGAGGGTCCCAGTGCCCCAGGTTGCACAGTGGCAAAGGGTTTGGATCAGAGGAGGCTGCCCATGGCTGCATGTCCCAAGGGAAGGGACCTGCGGCTGGCACAGCAATGGGACAAGGCTCTTTGTGGGGCCGTAGCAGCAGGGCTGGGCAGGGGGAACGGAGGCAGCCAGGGGCGTGCGTGGCACAAGGGGGCTGGTGCCCTGGTGTGGAGGGGGCTGCTGCTGGGGCTGCCTCTTCCCTCCTCGCTCGGCATCCAGGCCTCAGGGCTGAATGCGACGTGGGCTGGAGCAGACTTCATCCCTGTGTCTTTGGCACTTGGAAACGGAGAGAAGCCGGCATCTCCCCATGGAGACATGGCAGAGGATAAATACCTGGGGGTGACAGTGGGATGCCATGGGCAGGGGGGCTCCAAGGAAATGGGGTAACTCTGGGCACCCCCTACACAGCTCCCACGGCAGCTCCTGGCGATGGTGAGGACAGGGGAGATGCTGCTTGCTCACCTGGGCAGCAGGGCCTGCAGCTGGGGGAGAAGCTGCTGCTGTTGTTTCCTGCAGCAGGGTTTCCTTGGGAGACGGGCTGCTGCTCATCTCATCCCAAGGGTTTTCAGCTGAAGGAGAGGCCTCTGGTGCAGGTTCTGGAGGAAGTGATGGAGACGGAGGAGCATTTTCCCCTGCATGCTGGATGAAGTTGCTGGATGCAGGGGAGGCCTCTGGTTCTGCTCCTGCACTTGCTGCTGGTGGGACAGGCACGCTGTCCTCTGCGTGCAGAAAGCTGTTGGCCAAAGGAGGTCCTCCTGGCTCACCGCCCCTGGGCATTGATGGCTCAAGGCTCTCCACGTGGCCAGGTGCCTCGCTCACAGTCTCTGTGGTGCTGACATGGGGCGAGCAGGGCACCTTCTCGTGCTCCGTCTCCTGGTCCACAGCCGGGCTGCAAAGGCTGGCTCTGACCCAGGTCAAAGAGTTCATTTCCTCCACCTCCTCTTCCCCATCCTCCTCCTCCTCATCAGTGTCCTCTACTCTCTCCTCCTGCAGTGCTCCCAGGCCTCTCGGCGCCTCCCGGGTTGGGGCATGAGCATAGAGCCGCTCCAGCACCTCCCACTTGCAGCTTGCGCCTTTGAGGAGCTCCACTCGCGTGATCTCTGGTTTCCAGAGGTCATAGAAGGAGTTTCTGGCGAGGAGCTAGAATGAGAGAGGGAGGTTTGTTAAGGGAGGAAAGGCCTCGTGGGGCTCCGCCAGTGCTTTGACAAGCCGGCTGTCCCGCACGGCGCAGCACAGCTGCTGGCCACAGCACTGGGAGGGCTCCCCCATGGCCTAGCACTCCCTGGCACTCACCTCCTTGGGTTTGGCATTGAGTGATCCTGCCAGCGTCAGGGAGAAACGGTTGCCACGGCCCTCCTCCTGCGCGTCCTGCCTCTCTCTCAGGTTCTGCTCCCTCATTGGAAAAGCTCCTTCTCGGAGCTGGGCCAAGCTCTGTCCAGTGCGCTGCAGGCAGCTCCTCTCCAGCTCCTCCAGCGGCTCTGTTCTGATGCTGAGCACAGCCAGGTAGCGTGCAGTGTTGTCTTCGTGCACGTGCACTGGCCTTCCTTGGAGGTGGCACGTGATCTCCAAAGGCTGCTGCCGTGTCCGTGATGTCCGTACTCTCACTGGCCCACTTGGGCAGCTTAGTCCGCTAGGCCAGCTCGGCCAGCTAGGAATGCTGCACTGGAATTGTCCCCGATGACTGTAGGGATCAGGCCCTGTCTGAGGTGCAGAGGATGATGTGCTGGGGTGCCACTCTATGCTCTGGAGCTGCCATGATCTTGCCTGGGCGTCTTGATGGATGACGCGTGCCAGTGCGTGTGGGGGCACAGGTACAGCGAGCTCCATCCTAGCTCTATTGGCATCAGGCTGTGTTGGCTCCCGTGGAGAGGGCGATGGCGTTTCCTGAGGCCTTGCAAGGCTGGTGGAGGGCTGCGGCTCTTGCACCGTGGAGGGGACATCGCTGGCCTTCTCCTCCACAACCTGCAATGAAGGCCACCACAAAGGCAGTCCTTACTGCCGTCCTTGGTCCCTCCCTCCATCCTTCCCAACGGGAAACCTCCGGCAGCCTCTGACCCCCTTGACGATGGCTCTGCCATGCAGGTGGCTGCTGCCCTGCTCCCAAAGGCTGCCTGGGGAGAGGGCTCGTGCCTATGGGCAAGCCTTGGGCAAAGGCAGCTCCTCGGAGAGCCCGAGGCGGGTGCGTGCGGGCTGCCGTGCAGAGCAGCGCTCGGCCTGCCGGGCACAGAGACCTCCTGGTGTCTCCCAGCACGTCCCACCTGCTTCTCGGCCCCATGGGGAGTCAGGCAGAGGCTCGGCCTCCACCGCCGCTCAGCTCTGTACCTGTGCGATGCCGTGTTCAGAGGTGTGTGGGCCCTGAGGGCCGGGCTGTGGAGACAGCCGGTCCCTTTGGTGGGACGAAGCCGGGCTCCCGCTGCGCTGCACTGCTGCGGGCAGCTCCTGCTGGCCCACCTGTGGGGAGAAGGAGGCCCGTGATGGGGACACTTGTGTTGGTACGAGCAGCTCCTAAGGACGGGAAACCCCAGCCTCGTGTCGAAGGGAACCTCCTGGCGGAGCACAATGAGGCTGTGCGTGGCCTGGACCTGCTTTCTGCCCTCAGTACAGAGCTCATGGGGTTCATGTGGGCCTTGGAGAATCCAGATCATAGAATCATAGAATCACTATGTTGGGAAAGTTCTCCAAAACCATTCAGTCCGACTGTAAACCCCTCAACCCCATGTCTGCTAAACCATGGCTCTAAAGTGCCTTATCTGCGCATTTCTTACAGGCTGCCAGGGACAGTGATTCTACCACTTCCCTGAGCAACCTCTTCCAATGCTTCACCACTCTTTCCACCTGGAAAGTTTTCCTAATATCTAACCTGAGCCTCTCCTGGTGCAACCTGAAGCCATTTCCTCTTGTCTTATTGATAGCTATTTCTGAGAATACATCAACCCTGCCTCACTACAACCACCTCTCAGGTTGTTGTGCAGAGCAATAATGTCTCCCCTGAGGCTCCTCTTTTCCACACTAAATAACCCCAGCTCCCTCAGCCACTCCTCATAGGGTCCATGCTCCAAAGCCTTCACCAGCTTTGGTGCCCTTCTCTGGGCACACTCCAGTGCCTCCATGGCTTTTATTTTTACTTTTTCTAGTGATGGGCCCAGAATTGAACACAGTGTTTGAGGTGCAACATCACCAGCACCAAGTACAGGTGGAGAGTGCAGGTCAGGGTGCTTTTCCCGTGCCCAGTAATGCACGTCCCCTCGCTGGAGGAGCTCCTGCCCGGCTATCTTGACCCAGGGCTCCTTCCCCACCACCCCTGTGCTCTCCATGCAGGTCCTGTCCCTGCCTCCCAGCTCTCCCTCCAGCCCCGACACTCACCTCACTCATGCACTCTTGCGCACTAGAGTTCCCTTCCATGGATGAGGTGCAGGCGTTTGCCTGCTGTTCCTTCTCCATGTCTAGGAACCTCTCTGAGGACCTCTTGCACGGGCACCAAGGGGAGTTGCTCCCTGCTGGTTGCGCCGCAATCCTCAGAGTGAAGACCCTAGCAGGGACACGGTCACCTTGGGGACTGCCCCATCACAGTGACCTGGGGGTGTGATGCCACCCCCATCACAAAGCCCTGGGAGTCACCATGGGGACACCAGGCACCTCCTCTCCCCACTCCTGAGCAGGTTCCTGGGGCGCAGGATGAGTTGTCCTCTCCACAGCTCTGTGCTCCCTGGGCCTTGCAGAGGCTGCCCCTCGTCAGGTGCTCCATAGCAGACACCCACCACGAGGCCACCCCCGTCCTCACCCCTGTGCTCTCGATTGCCTCTTGGTTCACCCCAAGGCAGGGCTCCCTGCATCCCGCTGCTCCCTCCCTGAGCTTCTCTTTCCCACATCACCCCGTGGCTATTCCTTGCCATCCCAGACCATCACTTCCTCACTCTTTTTGGAGTCCTCCTCCTCCCCGAGTTGCTCCCACTTTGAGGCTCTCCTCACCAGCGTGGCCACCTGCTCGACCATCAGGTCAGCACATGGGAACAGCCGTGTTTTTCACCCCCTCAGCTCTATGTGACACCAATCCCAACCGGCCACCAGGAAAAGACAAAACACTTGGGACTCTTGTGCTTAGGTTCCCGACATGGGCTTGTTTCTGCCCACACTCATTTACCACCCCCAAAATTCCTGCCCTGTGGGTGCAGCACTGAGTGGTAAGAGTGGAGAAGGGAGTTAATACTATTTATTAATTGCAATCAAAATGTAAAGAAATTGTTCTTGTCCCCATCTAGGTGCATGCCTAGCTAAGAGACATTAGCTATCATCTTAATATGTAAGAAATCGTTATGGGTTTTATTGATATATACAGGTTTTTCATGAGGTTTTACAAGTGGAAATGATTGGCAAGGATATAGCAAGTGTAGGAGAACACTTAAAGGAAGGGGAAGAAGGGAAGGCATGGGAAAATTACTAGAAGCATAGGGAAAAGTGCAGCAAATGAGCGCAAGAGTTGGAAAATAATAGAAGGCAAATATAAGCATTGGAAAAAGATTGAAATGGTGGGAAAAAGTGCAAAAGCATTGGAGAAGTGCCCAGATCTTGGAAAATAGGGAAAAACATGGGTAAGGAATGATAGTGTAGGAATATAGTCAAAAGTGCGGGAATGGATAGAAAAGTGGAAAAAGAGTGAAGTGATGGGAAAAAAAAGGAAAGTGCAAAAAGAACACAGAGCTCGGTAATATTGAGAAAGCATGGGAATAGAAGGAGAGGATGGGGAAAAGACAAAAGGGTAGGAAAATCTTCACAAGTGTGGGAAAATGATCACAAACATGGGAGGGAATGTTTGTGAAAGAGAAGGAAAAAAAGTGGAAGCATGGGAAAATTATCAAAGTAGAGGAAAATGAGGGAAAAACGTGGGAAGAAGTGGCAAAGTGTAAGAATACCAGTAAAAATTAATCTGTGGGGAAAACCTCCAAAGCAGGAGAAAAACAGACCGTGTGTGAAGCCTTGTGGAAGGGTCCAGGGCCCCCCACATCTCCAGCGTGCCCTTGCCCTCAGAAGGCGTCTGCCCCCAGGGAGGAGGGACGCTCCTGCCTTCTTGTCACCGCCAGGTGCCTGCAATGTGCCCCTGCTCTGCTGCCTGTTGCTGAGGGTCCCCAAGGCAGCCCCACTGTCTGCAGACCCCTCTCCTACCATGGAGCAGGCCTGCCTGCGCGGTGCCTGGAGACCCCAGCAAGGCTGCGCTTAGAGGTGAAGGTGTCACTGTCCTCGGTGAAAGTCTGATTGGGGCCAAGGTCAGGAAAGGACAAGAGACAACAAGGACAAGCAGCAGCAAAGGGAATTTCAAGAGAGTTTAAGGACAAACTAATAATAAAGTTTGTAGTTGGGCAGCACTGGGACAGGAGCCAGGAGATTTTCCTGGTGAAACCACCTACCAACCTGATACAAGAGTAAAGTTACCCCTTCCCAGAGCAACCTGGTTGCCTCCTACCTCAAGAGGAAAGCCTGTGTGCAAAAGGACAAAGCAGGGGATTCTGTAAACTCTCACTTTAGCAAGGGCATTGAAAAGGTTTCTCATAGTCTCCTAGTCAATTTGGTGAACTGATCTGCAGAAGATCAGTGGACCATAAAGCAGGTGGATGGAGTATCAGGCTCACTGAGAACAGTGATCAGCAGTGCAGTGCTGCTAAGCGGCAGCTGGCTGTTAGTGGCATCCCTCAGTGATCAGCATGTGGGACAGGACTGCTTCATCATAACATCATAACATCAAGTTAGTGAAGAAGTCCCTGTATCTGGTCAGCCTGTGATTTGGCAGCCTGAGGTCACCCTTAGCCCGTTTCCTCTTCATATCCTCTAGGGGTGTGAAGAGTTTCAGTGGAGGGAGTGATAGAAGGTGTTAAGGGTGCAGCGACTAGAGCAGAGACCTTGGGGTGATGTGCCTCTCCCATTTCTGAAGCACGCTTGACTGTACATAACGAGGACTTGGCCTAAGGTGTTGCCGCTCAAGCAGCGTGGCGACCTGGTTCAGGAACGGCACGGCGACCACCCCCAAACGGCTCGGGCCATCAGCTCGCTGACACCAATGTGGTAGACGGCAAATGGCGTTAATTGATGGGTAACAAGGTGTTATATAGCTAAGGGTTACAACGTCACATCCGTCTGCTTACATCATAAACTAACACTATTGGCTATTAGGGGCCTTTTCTTTCCGTACAGCGCGATATCTTCCGGCCGCTGGACCCTAACTATCTGCAACATTTCCCCCCTCCCTATGCATAACAAAACTAGCTAAAATACAACTATCTTATTCTTACTTATTCTTATCTTATTCTAATTACTTATTCTTATTATTATCTTATTCTTATTACTATCTTATTCTATTCTTATAGTTTATAACAATCTTAAAATTATATATCATAAACTTGACATAAAAGCATAAGGCACAAAGAAGAAGGCACGTAGAAGGTAGGGGATGACAGGTAATACCGCGGTATAGGAATAGGGTGTACCTTGGGATAACGTGGGGATAATACTGAGTGGATATATTCTTAAAGCAGTTGTCGGTGTTCTACTAACATGATATTAATCTTTTCTAGCCGACTCTTGACAAACGGCATGAGCTTATTCAATATACAGGGTCCAAAGATTAGTGTCATCATGATCACTGTGATCGGCCCTATCAAGGTGGATATCAGGGTGGTTAACCACACTGAAACGGTGAAACAATTTTTGTACCAGCTGCGTTTGGAACAGGGTTCAATGGGTGTTGGTTGGCAAAGCGTGGCACTGAAAATTGGTGGCCCTATAGTTATTTTTGTACTAATTACTCGAGATTGTTCGAGCTGTTCAAGTACCCATTTAAAGAGCTGATGTGACTCTATTTGTCCTATAGTGACAAGCTCCAAAATTTAGATCACGCAAAGGCATCGCGGCCCCCTCTTGCGGAGGCTGTTTTGTTGTTTTCTGGATTCGGTCGGCGTGGAACTCACAGGCTCGGGCGGGACGCCTGTCACCGGGGCGTCCGATGATCCGATCCTGTGAACAGAAACTCACAATTTTCATTAGTTTTATTTTGAAGGTCTGGTTTAACAGACTTAAGCGGGCACCACTTGACTCTGCCATCTTTCCTGACAGTGACCTTTGGGTCGATCTTGGCATGGGGGGAGCGCTGCCAGCGAGTCCCCCAGCCAAGGGCAGTTTACTGCAACGTGGCCTGCCTGGCCACATTTAGAACCTGCCATTACGTTGGCTATTGCGGCGTGAACAGCCACCTGAATTGGGGTCAGATGCTCTTCCTTTGCAACATGCTTAATCATGTCTGCGATACTTGACCCCGCCGGCAATGATCGCAGGATTTCTTTGGTTGCCGAATTGCATTGTTGGCGTAAACATTCCGCTACGACCGGGCCTTTTGCCTCCGTGGGCAGGGACGAAGAGTCGACCGCTGCCTGGAGACGATCTACAAATTGTGTAAAGCTCTCAATTTCACTTTGCTTTATTGTGGACCATGGCGATGGTTTGGCAACAACTCTACAGGCTGTGCGAATAGCTTCTCTGGCCGCACGAGTAGTTGTCATAACTTCATGGGCCCGCAGGCCATGGGCCTGCGCCTGGGGGGTGATCATTGTTGGGTCTGCACCCATTAACCGCTGCAGGCTGGAGCCGTGTAATGGATGATCTGCCCCAGTTACTTGGGCTAAACACTTTGTACAGTTGTCTTCCCATTCTTGTCTGAAAACGATCATCCCTGCTCCATCAAAGATCAGCCTACAAGTTTGTTTTATATCGAACGGGAGCAGATCGTCCCCCCCGAAGATACCATCTATGAGGGTCGAGACCATGGCAGAATTAGTCCCTTTATCTGCAATTGCTTTAACAATCGCTTGTATGTCCTTAGATTTTATCGGCGAGTGGACCCTCTGTCCCCCCTCCGTCACCCAGACCGGGAACGCTAGCACGGCTGATGGGGCCCAGTCGGCACATGCGATCTTTATTTCCCTCCAGTCCGTGAGAGGGGTCTCTTCCCTTCGCGGTTTTTCTTTAATCCGGATGGGAATATTTTGGCTCTTAGCTCTGTTTACCTTCATTTCCTCCTCCCTTAAGTTTGAATCAGTTGTGACCCACTCGTCCTCACTAGTGTCTGATCCGCAGTCGCAACTCGACTGACTGGTCACTTCCGGGCTCCGGTACTTTCTCGTTGGGCTCCGGCCCCGCCTACTTCCGTCCCGCCCACTTCCGTTGCGGGCGGGCTGTTCCCCCCTCCTTGGCTCGCCCCGCCTCCTACTCACAGAGGCGTTTTGTGAAATGGCCGCTCTGATCGGTTCTCAGCGCCTCACTCGGGCCTCCCTCACCTGGCCGGTCACCCGAACCACCTTTCTCCTCCTTGTTCTCCTCCCCCTCCTGTTTGTATGCGCTTGTTAGTTCTAGCGGTTCCTGCCCGTTCCCGCTGGGAGCATCCTCGCCCCGACCTTCCCCTTGTGGCTCAGCGCCATTTTGGGGGGCATAGGGTGGTGGCCTGGCCCAGACGTCCCCAAGCTCTGACTTCTTTTCGATATTTCTAGCTTCCTTGGCTAGCTCGCCCCAAACAGATTTCGGCTGTTTTTGCTCCTCTGTAAGTGGGACGGGGTTCGGGGATGGAGGGGATGTATCGCCCTCTTGCAGATCTTTAGGCTCAGCAGAATCGCCATCATCTGGGGGGTGCAAAGTCTGTGCGGCTGCCCCGACTCCCATTTTCGGGGTGGCCAACAAACAGTCCTTTACCGCCGCCCAGGTCTCCTGCTCTTTTCTAGATTTCTGCAACACCTGTACAACTTTTCCCCAAGCCTTAAGGTTTTTCCCACAACCCGAAGGCATCGTCTCCTCGGCTAACACCTTGGTACATTTGTCCCACACATCAGGGTGGAGAATATCCACCGGCTGGTCTATAACCTTAATTTTTAAAAGCCTCGCAACAGCGAGAGTAAAATCTTTTGGCTTACAATCAATCCCCCAATATTTATGTAATTGCGATACGACCTTCACAAGGGCTTCCATCCTCCTTGTTGCTCTGGTAGCGTCCTCTCCGCCGGGCTGCTCCAGCCGCTCCGGCCGCCGTTCACCCGTCCAGGCGATGATCCCGGGTTTCGGCACCACTTTTTGCCGTTCAAGCGGCGTGGCGACCTGGTTCAGGGACGGCACGGCGACCACCCCCAGGCCGCTCGGGCCATCAGCTCGCTGACACCAATGTGGTGGACGGCAATGGGGTTTATTGATGGGTAACAAGGTGTTATATAGCTAAGGTTTACAACGTCACATCCGTCTGCTTACATCATAAACTAACACTATTGGCTATTAGGGGCTTTATCTTTCCGTACAGCGCGATATCTTCCGGCCGCCGGACCCTAACTATCTGCAACATAGGGATGTGGTGGGTTTGCACCTGTGAGGTCACCTCCATGTGAGCAGCTGGGTTTGGGGTTTAGGCTTTAGGGTTGTGATCAGTGGCGCAGAGCCTAGTTGGAGACCTGCAAGTATTGGTATCAGGAGTCAGTCAAAACCTGTTCAGTTCATTAATCAGTGACCTGAAGGGGCAGAGAGCACCCTCAGCAAGTTTGCTGAGAATAGAGAACTGGAAGCAATGGCTGATAGCCCAGAGGTCTGTGCAGGCTTTAAGAGGGACCTAGGCAACCTGGAGAGTTGGGGGTAGAGGAACCTCATGAAGTTCAACACGGGCAAATGCAGAGTCTTGCAGTTAGGGAGGAATAACCGCATGCACCAGGACAGGCTGGGGGTTGACCTGTTGGAGGACAGCTCCACAAAAAGGGACCTGGGAATCGTGGTTGGCAAAAAATAGACCATGAGCCATCAGTGTGCCCTTGTAGCCGCTGATACTGGTGGCTGAGGTCTGAAGGTACTCAGAGTGCCCCACAATATTGCAATGGCAGGAGATGCCTTTGGGTGGCCACTAGCTCCAGGTTGTGGTGTTTCACGGCGGGTGCAGGAATCGCCCTCCACTGCCCCTTCCCTGGGCCTCCTGGGTCCCCACTGCCTCCCTGGGGATTGCAGAGCCCTCCTTTCCCCATGTGCACCTGGATTTAGTGCTGTACCTTCTGGTCCCTGCACTGTGAGTCATCCCTGTTTCATTAAAGCTGCACTCAGTGCCCACTCCCACGCAAACCCTGTGCCTGGAGATCCCCTGGGGGTTCTCTCATCAGCACAGTCATGTGTGGGGCAGCCTGGCACAGGCAATGCAGAGACCATTGCTTATCTGCAGTGGTCACTGAGAGATGAACCCTAGATTGAGGCTAACAGATCACCCTGGAATGCTGAGGTCATCCCCTGGATCTCATGGAGTTCACAGGCAGAAGAGCAGGCCCATTTGTGATTGCACACCCTAGGGCATATTTTCTGATTCCGGTTTCTAAAGAGAGGCCAGATTCAGGACCATCCTAGGGCAGATCCCCTTCTATTATGGAAATGTTGTTCTGGAATCCAGCTGTGTCTTAAGGGAGCCCAAGGACTGGTCCTGCCTGTTCTTCCAGGGTACGAGGAAAAACAAGCCTATCTCTACCAGGTTATGAGATTTCCTGGGCCATATCTGCAGAATAAAGCGTGGAAGGACAGCACGGAAATGAAGAGGCCAACTCTAAATAGAGAAAGTCCTGCTGCCCTCCTGGAATGTGTCTTCAGGAAAGATGAACTGCCACGGGAAGGCTGCCTCTAGACTTTCCTTCAATTCACTCATGTTTAGTTTTGTGTGTTGGAGCTTGGCATGGAACCATGGAAACCTGTGGTGACATTTGGTTGCCATTTCTGTCATATTAGAGAGATTTGAGATGACACTCTAACCATAGGCACGAGAGCTGAGATCTCCTAAACAACACTGGACCCCTGGTCTCACCCAAGCTGCCCTCGTCCTGCCGTGACTCTGTACCTCAGAGGTCCCTTGGTGTCAGTGCTGGAAAAGACCCTGCAGAGGGAAATTCTCCTCCCTGCACTGGGCACATCCAAAGGAGCTCAAAGAAGCAGCTCAGAGAATCCCCCCTCTCTGCTAGTGAAGGGGGAACCCTGGCTTCCTGCTGAATCACGATCTATGTTTAAGTGCTAAATGAGAGATTCCTGTGCAGACGTGACAAAAACTAGGTATCTTTATTTTATTATTTATTATTTTAACGTGGATGTAAAAGAGAGAAGTAAAAATGAAAGAAATGGATAAAATACAGCCTTGATGCCAGATATCCTGGAGAGTGAATGAAACAGTTGTTATCATTGACCTTGTACCCACTGGATGAGTTTCTTCAGTGCCTCCTTGAGCTCCTTGTTCCTCATGCCGTAGATGAGGGGATTCAGGGCTGGAGGCACCACAGAGTACAGAATGGACACAACCATATCTAGAAGTGGGGAGGAGATGGAGGGGGGCTTCAGGTAGGCAAACAAAACAGTACTGACATCCAAGAACACCACAGCCAGGTGCGGGAGGCACATGGAAAAGACTTTGTGCTGGCCCTGCTTGGAGGGGATCCTCAGCACAGCTCTGAAGATCTGCACGTAGGACACCACAATGAAAACAAAACACCCAAAGCCCAAAGAGACAGTAACCCCAATGAGCCCAACTTCCCTGAGGTAGGAGTGTGAGCAGGAGAGCTTGAGGATGTGGGGGATCTCACAGAAGAACTGCTCCACCACATTGCCTTGGCAGAGTGGCAGGGAAAATGTGTTCCCAGTGTGCAGGAGAGCAGTGAGGAAACCACTGGCCCAGGCAGCTGCTGCCATTTTGACACAAGCTCTGCTGCTCATGAGGGTCCCATAGTGCAGCGGTCTGCAGATGGCAACGTAGCGGTCATAGGCCATGACTGTGAGGAGAGAAATCTCTCCTCCAAGCGACACGATGAGGAAAAATATCTGGGCAGCACATTCCAAATAGGAAATGGCCCTGGTGTTCCACAGGGAATTGGCCATGGCTTTGGGAATAGTTGTGGAGATGGAGCCCAGGTCGACGAGGGAGAGATTGAGGAGGAAGAAGTACATGGGGGTGTGGAGGTGGTGGTCACAGGCTACGGCTGTGATGATGAGGCCGTTGGCCAGGAGGGCAGCCAGGTAGATGGCCAGGAAGAGCGAGAAGTACAAGAGCTGCAGCTCCCACGTACCTGCAAAAGGCAGGAGGAGGAACTCGTTGAGGGATCCGCTGTTGGACATTTCACTCTCTCCAGGCTTTGTGGATTGTTCAGAAAAGCAAAGATATTGAGAAGTTATCCCAGATTTTTAATGTTAAATATCTCCCAACTTGCTCCAATTCTAATACACTGCTCATATTGCCTCTTCATGAAGATCTTTGTGCAGCTCCCTTCCTTGAGCCTCAGTGCAGAGTGGCCGAATGTGCTGTGAGGAGCAGAGACATCTCCCCATGGGCTCCAGAGAAGTCTGTCCAGCCCTACAGTAGTGGGAAGGAGACAAGAGGGGCGATGAGCTCTGAGATTCACAATTTTTCAGGTGAAATTCCCCTGGTTTGTAAAAGGGCTTTTCAGTATCTACAGCACCACTTCTAATGAATGTGTATTGAGAGCACAATTTGGGGATTTTTGACATTTATTTTGACATGTATTTTGTTTGAGATGCCCCTCTCACCTCTGCAGACTGTTCCTCACAGGCAGAATTTTTCAGGAAATCGTGAGAACATGGACTTATAGTCACGTTATGCAGAGTGAGGAGAGCTCCTCTGCCTATTAGCCTTGATTGCAGCTGTTGTGTGCCCAAACCTCTTTGAAGTGCATGGTGATCTCACTCATCAGTTGCCCTAGAAAGAACCCAGCCCCTCCTAAGAGCAGACCAGTCCAGTTTCAAAACCTCGAATCTCCAACTTCTCGCCCTTTCTCAGGGCACCTGAGGGAGGTCTCTAAGCTTCGCTTCTAGCCAAGAATATGCAGGGCCCTTTGCAGCTGCCAATATGCAATTTCCAAACCATTTTTTCCTACTCTCAGTCTCTGTAACAGATTCTTCAGAGGTCTCCTGGACATCACCGAGATGGCAGGAGGCAGCAATGTCCCTCCTGAGGGCACCTTCAAGTCTGTTAAGACGTTACAGGCAAAAGGGTCAAATGAAGTTGCATTGAAGATGGACTGTGCTTAAGGGAGAGTTAGCTCAGTTCCTAAACCCCTGGGCTGCATTTCCTGGAGTTGCACAGGTTAGAGGGGACTGGAGACGCCTCACTCCCATGCATATTCCTCTCTTCCACAGCTTACAGGGTAGGTGTCTGAACTGCATCTGAAAACTCTGCCACCCCAGGGAGCTCAAGAGAAGAACAGGAGGGGAAACAAGGAGCAATCCTGCGATCCTTCTGCCAAGGGGAGAAAGGGAAGACAGGCAGAGGGGCACCCTGGAACACCCTTACCTCACCTATGTGGGCATGCTACCTCACAGATGGTGACATTGCAGGCCATGCATCTGAAGCCCCTATACTGGGCAGCAGGAAATGTGCCCATAGCAGGAGGGATGCCCCTGTCCTTTGGCAGAGATCTGGCTGTAGTGGAGTGGGCTGATACCCTGGACCCCAAGGCTGTCAGTGCAGAGAGGCTGCTGGGTGGCAGAGGAGACGTGGCAGGGCTTGCTCAGAGGAAGGTGTCTGCATTGGAAGGACTGAGCATGACTTCCCCAAATCCATCCTCCCATCATGGTGGGCACTTCCCTCTCCTTCCCTGACCATCCCTGCTGCCCACAGCAGTCCCTGATGGCACCTTACTCTGTCCCAACAATTTTTGTCAGTCTGTGCTCACAGAGCACATCACTTTTGTGTGCTCAGTTCTGCCCTACACAAGCCTCTGGGGACAGGGCACTGTCCAGGGGCATCGCTGTGGAGGCACAACTAAATTAAATTGCACAAGGTGATGCTGATGCTGTCTGCAGACTAAGGTGGGTGGGAGAGGCTATATAAAATTTCTCACAGACCTATTGATCCCTGAGAGGGAAGGCCTGAGTCCACTACCTTGGCAAAACAGAATACACTCCTCTTTTCTCCCTGCAGCAGTTAGGGAGATAACGGAAAGTGCAGACAGGAAGAGGAAAGTTCCTGCCCTTGGCAGTAGCCCTTCTCTTGATGTTCCTCTTGAAAAGACTCTTGGGACATGTCCTGTACATGAACAAGGTGAGCAGACTTGACAGAAGCAGCACAGTCTCAACAGGAAGATGATCCTGGCTGAGTGGGAGCTAGCCCTGTCAGAGCTTCTCTGTGCAGCACTGACCCTTGCAGGCAGCAGAGTCACTGCCCAGGGTGCTCCCTCGGGTGCAGGGATGCTGCTGTGATTCAGAAACCTGGAGAGACCTATGTGCACACCCAGCACTTGACACCCCTGCAGCGATACCTGCAAGAAAGGAGCAGCATGCCCTGCCCTGTGAAGGTGCATCAGGGAATCCCTGAGCTGAATCAGCTCCTTGTCCTGCCATGCCCTGGATACTCCAGGAGAGACAAGTCCTATCAGTCATGGGGTGGGATGGGTTCAGAAGATCCCTCCAGGAACCTCAGCAGCATTGCCCTGCAGCCAGAGACTTACCACGCAAGGGGTTGTGAAGATTTCTTCCTTCAGTGAGCTCTGCTCTGTCCTCCCGCTCCACACTGCCGTTCCCCTCTCGCTGCCTTCTCTCCTCTGCTGTCCGCAGCAGCAGGCAGTGCCCGCAGCCCTGCTGCTCTTGGCACAGGAGCTGCTCCTGCACTCGGCTGTCTCTGGGCAGTGATGCCAGGCTGCCATGAGCTGCCTCCATCCCAGGAGCCTGGCCCTGCTCAGGAGCAGAGGCCCAGCTGAACTCATCAATTTCTCTGTCCCTTGTGCTCCCTCCTCCAGGGAAGCATGCACTGTAGTCAACTAAAATAATCCCTGATTGTCCCTCTCTAAACACTAGGAAAGACTGGTGTCAGCACTGTGGTTTGTTTCATCAGAGCATGGTTACTTGGAAGAGCTGAAAATGTCCCACTTAGGAAGCCCCTCTTCCCAACTCTTAGCTGGGCAAGATAAATGAATACAAGAATAGAGCTCACTTTCCCAGTGTTCAGATATTGGTTGATGTTATCCAGTTTGGGATTCTCAGGCTGGTTTAGAAGACCCTGGGCTGCCATGGTATTCTGTGGTGAGCTCCACAGAAATGCACAGAAGGTGGGATTCCCCTTGCCCAAGCTGAAGTGAGCACAGCAGGGATGCCTGGATGGGAGGTCTTGCTCTATGCTCCCAATCAGTGGTCATTCAGGGTGGGTGTCAGCTGCACACGCACAAACCCTTGGTGACACTGGAAGGGTCAGAGGTGGTTGAAGGCATGTGCCAGTGTCTGATTGCTATGATCACCGTACCTACTTTCGTCGAGAGCGTGTGTTGGGACCGGGTAGGGAATTGCTTTGGTCCACCAAAATGTTATCCCATGCCCACTGCTACCAGAGCTCTACTCACTAGGAAGCTGAGACACGAGCAGATGCCGACATTCAAACAATTCATCTCATTCTGTTCAGGCACTTGTCCCTTTCAAGTGGTTTTGGGCACTCAGGTTTCTTGACAGTGCCCACACATCTGGATCCCACCACTGTCATTCAGCCAAGTCCTAACAGTCTAAGCCAAGCTTACTTCATCAATGAGAGAGGCACATCACCCCAAGGTCTCCGTATCCTTCATACCTTCTAGCTCTCCCTCTCTTTAAACTCTTCACACCCCTAGATGGCATGAACGGGACTTGGGCCAATGATGACCTTAGGCTGTGAACTCAAGCCAAGGGACTTCTTCGCTGGCATCTTGTCCTTCCTGGAGATTGGTTCACCTCTGTCACAGGTCCCAAGGCTGCCAGCCTAACTACAAATGCTGTCTAAGGATGTTTGAAAATGTGAGAATGAGAAGGATAAGGAAAGCGGGACGACCACATTGAGGAATGAGACCCCCTTCTGGAATGTGCACGTGCACAGTCTTAGAAGGATTCTATGACAGGAAGATGGAGATTTGCCCGCCCCTGGGCAGCCTCCTGGCATGTACTGGCCTTATATGACAGGATGCCCCAGGAATAAAACATGAGGGCAGACTCTGTTGGGATGGAGACTCCCAACATCGAGGTGAACGTTGTCTCCTGCAGGGATGCCCGCTATGATTGAGAGCCTGCCAGCCTCTTCACTCCGCTCTCTTGGAGAAATGTGTGGTCTCATAGTTCTGCTGGCAAGTATTGTTCAGTAAGTAACTGTTTCGTATTCCTTTGTACTTGCAGCTATGTTGCTTTGATTAAAGGCATCAGTGTCAGTAAGTCTGTCTCATCAGCTGTGTTTTTATTGCTGAATCCCGAGCCCATGCGGCACACCTGCTCGGGAGCAGAGGCCCAGCTGGACTCACAAATTTCTCCATCCCTCGTGCTCCTTCCTCCTGGGGAATGTGCACTGGAATAGACTGAAATAATCAAGAGTGGTCTCTGTCTAAGCACTGAAGGAAGATTGATGCCAGCATTGCAGCTGGTCTCATCAGAGGATGGTTATTTGCAAGAGGTGGAAACATCCCACTCTGGAAGAGCCTATTGGCATCTCTTAGCTGAGCAGGACACCTAGATGGGGACAAGAAGAGAGCTCATTTTCCCAGAGTTCAGGTATTGACTCAGATCAGCCAGGCTGGGCTTCTCAGGCTGGCCTAGGAGTCCCTGGGCTGGAGGGGAATTCAGATCCTTCCCATGTGCTCTACAAAAGCACCCAGGAGGTAGGATTCCCCTTGTGCGGGCAGAAAGGAGCACAGCAAGGCTGTGTGCAGGCAAGATCCTGTTCTATGCGCCCTTTAATATCACTCGGTATGGAGGAGGAAAGCCAGTTGCTGACACACAAGCACATGGTGACACTGAAAGCGAGCGAGGTGCTTGAAGGCATGCACCTACTTCCATCAAGAGCATGAACTGGGGACCAGGTAGGGAGTTGGTGACCTGAAAGGACACCGGATGCCCACTGCTACCAGAGCTCCTTGACCAGGCAGCTGAGGCACATGCAGACACTGCAAGCACTTGATGTCGATCAGTGCAGGCACTTGACTCAGTGACACCAAAACAGGCCCACAGGGACAGGTGGGCTGCCTGGGGTGTCCAGCACAACCCCATGTCTCTAGCAGATACAGCAGGGCATCTATAGGAAAACCAGGACCCTTTGGAGTGGTTGCTGGCAAGAGCCTAGGAAGACTCAGATTTCCTGACAGTGCCCAAACAACTGGATGCCACCACTGCCTTAGGCCTAGTCCTCCTTATGTACAGTCAAGTGTGCTTCAGACATGGGAGAGGCACATCACCCCAAGGTCTCTGCGCTAGTCGCTGCACCCTTAACACCTTCTATCACTCCCTCCACTGAAACTCTTCACACCCCTAGAGGATATGAAGAGGAAATGGGTTAAGGGTGACCTCAGGCTGCCAAATAACAGGCTGACCAGATACAGGGACTTCTTCACTAACTTGATGTTATGATGTTATGATGAAGCAGTCCTGTCCCACATGCTGATCACTGAGGGATGCCACTAATAGCCAGCTGCCGCTTGGCAGCACTGCACTGCTGATCACTGTTCTCAGTGAGCCTGATACTCCATCCACCTGCTTTATGGTCCACTCTGCAGATCAGTTCACAATTTGACTAGAAGGAGACTATAAGAAACCTTTCCAATGCCCTTGCTAAAGCGAGAGTTCACAAAATCCCCTGCTTTGTCCTTTTGAACACAGGCATTCCTCTTGAGGTGGAAGGCAACCAGGTTGCTCTGGGAAGGGCTAACTTTACTCTTGTATCAGGTTGGTAGGTGGTTTCACCAGGGAAAACTCCTGGCTCCTGTCCCAGTGCTGCTCAGCTACAAAAATTATTATTAGTTTGTCCTTAAACTCTCTTGAAATTCCCTTTGCTGCTGCTTGTCCTTGTTGTCTCTTGTCGTTTCCTGACCTTGGCCCCAATCAGACTTTCACCGAGGACAGTGACACCTTCACCTCTAAGCGCAGCCTTGCTGGGGTCTCCAGGCACCGCGCAGGCAGGCCTGCTCCATGGTAGGAGAGGGGTCTGCAGAGAGTGGGGCTGCCTTGGGGACCCTCAGCAACAGGCAGCAGAGCAGGGGCACATTGCAGGCACCCGGCGGTGACAAGAAGGCAAGAGTGTCCCTCCTCCCTGGGGGCAGACGCCTTCTGAGGGCAAGGGCACGCTGGAGATGTGGGGGACCCTGGACCCTTCCACAAGGCTTCACACACGGTCTGTTTTTCTCCTGCTTTGGGTGTTTTCCCCACAGATTCATTTTCACTAGTATTCTTGCACTTTGCCACTTCTTCCCACATTTTTCCCACATTTTCCACTACTTTGATAATTTTCCCACACTTTGACTTTTTTTCCTTCTCTTTCACAATTATTCCCTCCCATGCTTGTGACCATTTTCCCACACTTGTGAAGATTTTCCTACCCTTCCATCTTTTACCCAACCTCTCCTTCTTTTCCCATGTGTTCTCGATATTACTGAGCTCTTGGTGTTCTTGCACTTTCCTTTTTTCCCATCACTTCACACTCTTTCCACTTTTGTAACCATTCCCACACTTTTGACCATATTCCTACACTATCGTTCCTTACCCATGTTTTTCCCTGTTTTCCATGATCTGGACACTTCTCAAAATATTTTTGCACCTCTTCCCGCCATTTCAATTTCTTTTCCAAAGCTTACATTTGCCATCTATTATTTTCCAACTCTTGCGCTCATTTGCCACACTTTCGCACTTTTCCCTATGCTTTTAGTAATTTTTCCATGCTTTCCCTTCTTTCCCTTCCTTTAACTGTTCTCCTACACTTGCCATATTCTTCCCACGCATTTCCCCTTCTAGAACCTTGTTAAAAACCCTGTACATACCAATAAAACCGAAAATGATTTCTTACATATTAAGATGATAGCTAATGTCTCTTAGCTAGGCAGGGCAACTAGATGGGGACAAGAACAATTTCTATACATATTGATTGCAATTAATAAATGGTATTAACTCCCTTCTCCACTCTTGCCACTCAGTGCTGCACCCACAGGGCAGGAATTTCGGGGGTGGTAAATGAGTGTGGGCAGAAACAAGCCCATGTTGGGAACCTAAGCACAAGAGTCCCAAGTGTTTTGTCTTTTCCTGGTGGCCGGTTGGGATTGGTGTCACATGGAGCTGGGGGGGTGCAAAACGCGGCTGTTCCCATGTGCTGACCTGATGGTCGAGCAGGTGGCCACGCTGGTGAGGAGAGCCTCAAAGTGGGAGCAACTCGGGGAGGAGGAGGACTCCAAAAAGGGTGAGGAAGTGATGGCCTGGGATGGCAAGGAATAGCCACAGGGTGATGTGGGAAAGAGAAGCTCAGGGAGGGAGCAGCGGGATGCAGGGAGCCCTGCCTTGGGGTGAACCAAGAGGCAATCGAGAGCACAGGGACGAGGTTGGGGGTGGCCTCGTGGTGGGTGTCAGCTATGGAGTGCCTGACGAGGGGCAGCCTCTGCAAGGCCTGGGGAGCGCAGAGCTGTGGAGAGGACAACTCGTCCTGCGCCCCAGGGACCTGCTCAGGAGCGGGGAGAGGAGGTGCCTGGTGTCCCCATGGCAACTCCCAGGGCTTTGTGATGGGGGTGGCATCACACTCCCAGGCCACTGTGATGGGGCAGTCCCCAAGGTGACCGTGTCCCTGCTGGGGTCTTCACTCTGAGGAGAGCGGCGCAACCAGCAGGGAGCAACTCCCCTTGGTGCCCGTGCGAGAGGTCCTCAGAGAGGTTCCTAGACATGGAGAAGGAACAGCAGGGTAATTCCTGCTCCTCATCCACGGAAAGGAATTCCAGTGCACAAGACTGCACGAGTGAGGTGAGTGGTGAGGCTGGAGGGAGAGGTGGGAGGCAGGGCCAGGACCCACATGGAGAGCACGAGGATGGCGAGGAAGGAGCCCTGGGTCACGATAGTGGGGCAGGAGCTCCTCCAGTGAGGGGACTTGTATTCCTGGGCGTGGGAAAAGCAGTCTGACCTACACCCTCCCACTGTACTCAGTGCCAGTGAGGACGCACCTTGAATACTGTATTCAGATTTGGGCATGGGAAAAACGTTGAGGTGCTGGAATATTTCCAAAGGGCAACAAAGTTGGTGAAGGGTCTGGAGCACAGACCTTATAAGGAGCAGCTGAGGGAGCTGGGGTTATTTAGTATGGAGAAGAGAGGCTCAGGGGTGACCTTATTGCTCTCTACAACTACCTGAAAGGAGGGTGCAGTGAGGGGAGGCTGATCTCTAACATACTGATAGGAAAAGAAGAAATGGCTTCAGGTTGCACCAGGAGAGGAACTGGTTAGATACTAGGAAAACTTTCCACATGGGAAGAATTGTAAAGCATTGGAAGAGGCTGCCCAGGGAGGTGGTGGAGTCACTGTTCCTGGCAGTGTTCAAGAAACGTGTAGATGAGGCATGTAGGGATATGTATAGCAGGCGTGGTGCTGAAGGGCTTACAGTTGGCCTTGATGGTTTTGAAAATCTTTCCCAAACATAATGATTCCATGATCTGGATGCCCCAAGGCCCACATGAACCCCATGAGTTCTGTGCTGAGGGCAGAGAGCAGGTCCAGGCCAAGCTCAGCCGGATTTTGCTCAGCCAAGAGGTTCCCTTCGACACGACGCTGGGGTTTCCTGTGCTTAGGAGCTGCTCGTACCAACACAAGTGTCCCCATCACAGGCCTCCTTCTCCCCACAGGTGGGCCAGCAGGAGCTGCCTGCACCAGTGCAGCGCAGACGGACCCCAGCTTCGTCCCACCGAAGGGACTGGCTGTCGCCGCTGCCCAGCCCTCAGGGCTCACGCTGCTCCCAACACGGCATCGCACAGGTACAGAGCTGAGCAGTGGTGACAGCCAAGCATCCATCTGGGAAGCATGGAGGGAGGGAAAAGGAAAAGTAACCTGGCCTGTGTGGTGGGCTTCCATTGCAGGCGGTGGAGGACAAGGCCAGTGATGTCTTCTGCACAGTGCAAGATCTGCATCCCTCCACTGGCCCTGTAAGGAAGAGTTCTTTAGGACCCAGCAGGACACGTCTTGGCAGGGTTCCTGGAAAAGCGGGGACATCAGACGTGCCCAGCTTCCCACCTCTCCCAGCCAAGGCAGCTTGGCAGACACAGGGAGGCTTGGAGGACTCTGCAGTGAAACCAGCAGGATCTGCAAGTCACACCAAGCTGCCTGCTCTGGAAACGTCCTGCAGGTCTTCACCCAAAGGCAGGGCCTTTGCCCTGGACAAGGAAGAGGTGGCCAGGAAAGTCCTGGACAGAATGAACATGGCTTTGGAGAGGGTGGCTGCAAATTCCAGCAAAGCTGCTGCCAGGGAATGCTTCTCACCTGTTCCTGGTGCTGGGGTGGCTCTGGACTCAGGGAAGAGAAGGGAAGAGCAGAAGCTCAAGCCATCGCGTCTTGCCCTGCCTCCACTTCAAAGACCCCAGCAAGAAACTAGTGCTCTCATCCAGGTAAATCAAGAGCATGTGCAGTTCCTGCCTCAATCCAGGCCTGAGTATTCAACATCATCAGTGGGAGAAGGCAGGATATTTCAAGGGGATGATGAGAGGATGAGTCTATCCCTGAAAAGCCAGCAGCTCTTGGGAAGCTCCTCCTTTTTCCTGAGAGCACAGAGCATTCCTCCTGAAGGGCAAGTGCCTGCGATGGAGAATCCTCAAGAAGCAGCGGCCTCTTCTGCCCCGGATGATCCCGAGCAGGGTGCGATGGCAGCTGAAGGTGTTTCGAAGGAGGCTGGACTCAGCAGCTCCTCCATTGCAGTGCTGCCACCCAGCTCTGCACAAGACGTCACTGCCGGGTGCTGCAGTGAAATGGCCCCACTGAAATCCCCATGGCCCTTCTCACCTGAGCCTGTCAGCCTCGTTCAGAGCGTTGATGGAGAAACTGGCACAGAACTGAGATCTGAGAGCCAAGGGCCTGTCCCACATGGCCCCACACCTCCTGCTGTGGGTCTGGAGGAGGCAGGCGTGGGGCTGGGGTCTGCCCCCTTGAGCCGTCCTGATGACGCGAGCCCTGGAGCCAGCCAGCAGCCAGCACAGCCTGATGCCTTGGCACACACCGTCGATCAAGGCACACAGGCAAGCTCGTGGCTGCTCCAGACCATGGAGTGTGACCAAGGAAGAGCCCCTGCAGCTGAGGAAGGGCCTTATCCCTGCGCTCATGGGGAAGAAAGGGAGGTCAGCAGGGCTGGGACACCAGCTTCCCCAGGCAAGGATGGTGGGACAGGGACACCACGAGGAGCACCGGCAGGGCAGGACCCGAAACAACAGCCTGTGGGCATCACCTGCCACGTGCAAGGAAGGCCGCTGCGTGTGCACGAAGACAACACCGCACGGTACCTGGGGGTGCTCAGCGTCAAGACGGAGGCGCTGGAGGAGCTCGACAGGAGCTGCCTGGCCCGCACGGGGCAGAGCTTGGCACGGATCCGGGAAGTCACTTTCCTGAGGAAGGAGCAGAGCCTGCAGGAGAGCCAGGGCGAGGAAGAGGAGGGCCATGGGGAGCGTTTCTCCCTGTCAGCATCAGGATCCCTCAATGTGAGACCCAAGGAGGTGAGTGCAAGGGAGGGCTGGGCCAGGTGGGAGCCCTCCTGGTGCTGGGGCCGACCCCGGTGCCACGCTGTGACAGACGGGTTGTCCCAGCACTGGCAGAAAATCCCCCAAGAGACCTTTCCTTTTGGGAAAAGAAGCTCCCTTCAAAAATTCTGCCTCTCTTCTCCTAGCTCCTTGCCAGAAACTCCTTCCACAACCTGTGGAAACCAGAGATCACGCAAGTGGAGCTCCTCAAGGATGCCAAGGGCAAGTGGGAGGTGCTGGAGCGCCTCTATGCTCATGCCCCCCAGCAGAACATTGAAACATGGAGGAGAGACCTGGAGGAAATAGCAGAGCAGAGTGATGATGAGGAGGATGGTGGTGAAGAGCTTCTGCCAGAGGAGGAGTTGGAGGAAAGTAGCTCCTTGGCCTGGATAAGACCCAGCCTCCGCAGCCTGTTTGCGGAAAGGGAGATGGACCTGGAGAAGGTGCCCTCCTTGCCCAACATCAAACAAGCAGAGGCTGCCAGTGAGGGACCTGGTGAGGTGGAGAGCCCCTCTGTTGAGCCAGCAATGCCCAGAGGAGCTGAGGAATCTCTGCTGCAGGAAGCAACAGCAGCAGCTTCTCTCCAGGCTGCAGGCCCTGCTCCCCAGGTAAGCATGGAGCATGTCACCTGTCCCCACGACCCAAGGGAGCTCCTATGTGAGCTGTGTGGGGGGAGGTGCAGAGGGCATGCCCAGAGCTGCCCCATCCCAAGGGATCCCCCTGTCCACGGTGCCCCACTGTCACCCCCAGCCATTTGCCCTGTGCGGTCTGCCATGGGGAGATGATGGGTCCTCTCCATTTCCAAGTGCCAAAGGTGCAGGGCTGACATCCCCTCCACCCCTGCACCACGTTCAGCCCTGGGGCCTGGATGCCCAGCGAGGAGGGAAGGGGCAGCCCCAGCAGCAGCCCCCTCCGCACACAGTGCACGAACCCCCTTGTGCCACACACGCCCCCATCTGCCTCTGTTCCCCTGTGCATCACGGCCCCTGCCCAGCCCTGCTGCTGTGGCCCCGCAACGAGCCGTGTCCCATTGCCGTGCCAGCCGCAGGTCCCTTCCCGTGGGACGCACAGCCCCGGGAAGCCTCCCCCAGCCCCGAACCCTTTGACCCTGTGTAACCAGGGGCACCGGTACCCTGATCAGCAGCAGCTGATGGCCGACGGGTGCGTGTTCTTGCTCTGTCCATGCAGGAGGCCTCGGAGCCCCAAGAGGAGAAGTCCTCATCCTCCTGCAGCCCCACGGCAGACACTGAGCCAGGTACGTACCCGAGTGGAGAGCCCTGCTGGGGATGTCGGGTCTCTCTGGAACAGCGAGCGGCACCGGGGCCGGCAGCAGGAAGTGCTCGGGGGCTGCTGTGCTGAGGCCACAGCCCCTTGGGAAGCCCTTGGTGGCAGGGACAGGCAGGTGCAGCCCTGCGCCCGTGCAGCCCATTGCCCACAGCTCTGCTTCCCACCGCAGGCACCGCTGCCCTCCCGGACATCGCGGCTCCCCGGCGATGGCGCTCACGGCTCAGGACGGCGCTTCGGGCTCTGAGCAGAGCGTTCTGCTGCTGCTGCATCGCGGGGCATCGAGAGGAGCGGCGCAGGTGAAAGAGCCCAGCAGGATCCCCAGAGCGGGGCTGGTGCAGAGCGATGGACACTGTGTCCTGGGGGCTACAGAGAGGCTGCTGCGTCATGCCCCATAGCAGCCATGTGCCCACACAAGCCCTAGGTGGCAACAGCCATTGTCAGCTCCAAATAAACCCCTCAGAATGTTTTTCTCCCCTTGTCAGTTGTTGTCAGAAAATCTCCATGAAAAGACTAGTGGGGCTGTGGGGCCCTAAGGCCATGGGTGACTCCTGACTCTGCACTGGCCTTGGTGGCTGGGGTGGGAAGCAGATCTAGCCAAACAGGGCTGCTCACGACTGGCACGGCTGGCACGTGTCCAGGCTTTTGAATGGTTCTCAGAGTGACCCCTGGGCTCTTGCAAGAGCAGGAGATGTTTTCAGGTGTGCGTTAGCGCCGGCCTGTGGTGTTTCACTGCGAGTGCATGAATCACTCTCCAGTCCTCCTTCCCTGCGCCTCCTGGGTCCCCCCTGCTTCTCCAGGGACTGCCGAGCCCTCCTTTCCCCAGGCATGCCTGCATTTGCTGCGCGGTCTTTGGGGGACTCTACCATGGGCTGCCTCATGTTTGGTGAGACTGCACTCACTGCCACCCCTAGGCATCCCCGGGGTTCCCCTGAGCTCTCCTGGAGCCTCAGGTTCCCTTTCACAAGGATGGGCATCTGTCATCAGCACTGTCACCTGTGCGACAGCCCCAGGCATTCAATTCAGAGACCATTCTGCACCTCCCATGGCAGTGCTCCCAGGGACGTGAACCCCGAATGCAGCCCTTGGTCCCTGAAAGACCACGCTGGGCCTCTGACCTCCTCCCCTGGAGCCCACAGAGCGCACAGGCAGAGCAGAGGCCCTTTCATGCTGCAGTCCCTTGGGTGCATTGGTGTACTGTTGACCCCAGCTTCAGAAGAAAGACACAAACTTAATGTTTTTCTGGAGGCTAAGTCTGGCGTAAGGCTGCCCATTGCCTTGTCCTGCTTTACTTAGGAAACACATGGAAACACAACCCCACCACCACTCTGTCCCTTCAAAAGTCCAAAGGTGTCTGTGTGTGTCCAGCCGCCACCCTCTCTCCATCCCTGTGGATTACGAGCTTAGACAGGAAGCTCCTATGCGGAGACATAAAATTTAGTCAAGGGGAAACCTCCTGTGAACTTGCGGAGCACAGAGGAGGGAACTGAACCCCGCTGCATCCCAGGAGCTTCTCCATGGGCATTTGGTGCATGGATTAACTCCCCGTGAAGAGCCCGTGGAGCAGGAGGAAACGAACCAACTTCCTGCTCCTGGGCAGGTGTCCTGTCCTCTTCCGTGGCGGGAGCAGAGGCTTCTGCAGGGGGACATTTCCAGCCCACAGAGGATCGTCCCCTGCTGGCACCAGCCACAGCGCTGGGCTCCAATGTCACCGATGTTATTGAATATTCATTAATCCGCAGCCAATCAGGTGGTGGCGGCGGGGCCCGGGGGCGGGGCAGGTACTGCTGCTGGCAGGTGGGCGGGGCAGCGGCAGAAGCAGCCAATGAGCGCGCGGCGGGAGGCTGGGGGCGTGGTGGTGCGTGCCGTGGGCGGGGCCAGCGCGTGACGCGGCCGTTGGGCAGCGGCGGCTGCAGGCGGCGGCGGCCCCGGGGCCGCAGCGAGGCGCGCGGCGGGCGGCGGCGGCTGCGGGCGGCGCGAGTCCCGCACGACCGATCCCTGCGCGATCCCCGTGCGACCAGAGGCACTCGGGACCGCGGGAGGCGGCGGCTGGATGCTGGAGGCGGCCCGAGGCGCGAGGGGCTGGCCGGGGCCCCGCGGCCTCGCAGCCGGAGGCTGGGGCCGTTGCTGTCTGTTGTGGGCAGAGGCCGTTGGGCTGTGCGGGAGCGCGTGGCAGGTGGCGGAGGAGCGCGCGGCCCCGGCGGGCCGGTCCGGCAGGCGGCGGCCCCACAGCTGCAGCCGCCCGGCCCAGCCCGGCCTGGCGCGGCCCCCCGGGAGCGGCGGCGCCTGGTGCCAGGGAGCTGCGCGCGGCCGCCATGGGGAAGCGGAGCTCGGCCGGCTGCGTGCCGAGGTGAGCGGCCCCGCGGGTGCCGGCCCCGCTGGGCCCCGCTGGGTGCTGCCGTCCCCCGTGGCACCCCCAGAGCCGCCCCCTTGGGGCCGGGTACCCCCCTGCTTTGAGTGCCAGACACCCCGGGTGTCTCTTCCCCCCAGTGCCGCTTCCTGTGGGGGCCGTGTCCCCCCCGCCCTTGAGTGCAGGGTCCCACCAGTCCCCATCTACCCCCACCCCTGGTCCCGTCACTGTCCACCCTGCCCTGGGGTGCAGGGACCTGCCACTATTGTCCTCCCAGCGTCCCCTCCCCATGTGACACGGCCCCACAAACACACTCGCCTGTCTGCAGACACGGAGAGATGCCTGGGCACAAGTGCGTGTGTGTAAGCGAGCACGGGGACGCGCGTGTGCTCGGGTGTGCACGTGCTCGGAAGTGCCCGCGCCCGTGTGTGCGTGTGCGCTGCGCCCGCTCCTGCCAACTCGTGGCAGGGGCCCGCGTGGCCCCGGGGCTGCGCGTGAGCCCGGCCATCCGTGCGCGTGGTGCGTGCGAGCTGGCGAGTGTGTGCGCTGCACACGGGAGATGCACCCCAGGCGTGCGAGTCTTCACGGCCACCCGTGCCTCCTGTGACACGTGTGTGCTCGTCAGCACACTCGCGTCCTGCGTGTGCAGGACACTTGTTCTCATGCATATGGTCACGTCACCCGTGTGTGAGACACGTGAGTGCCTGTGATCACCCTCACGTCACCTGTGTGTGAGACACGCTGGTGCTCGTGCACATGCCCATGACACCTGCTTGCAGCACACACATGTGCTCGTGCGCGCCCTGCCTGGGGTCCCCATCTCTCCTGCTGGGATTATGGGAATGGGCCCAGGCTTCGGGGCCCCGCTCTGTCCGTTGACTGCCCCCCCATCCTCCCCAGGTTCTTCAGAGCCTTCCTGAAGAGGCTGCGGATTGTGCGCAGAGTGGTCAAGAACCCTGACGCCACCACTGCCGAACCCCAGGTGAGACCCAAGGGGGTCCTGTTGGTGGGAGAGCCGGGACCGAAGGGTTCCTACCCCCGGGGGGAACACCAGGGTATCTGGGGGGCTCAAAGAGGTCTGTGGGGAAGGTGCCGAAGGGGCCCCTGGCACTTGAGGTCTGGGGGGTCCCATCGCTGTCGCAGGGCAGAGCTGGTGGGAGGGGGTACCAATGGGATGGATCGTCGGGGCTTTTGGTGAGGGTCCCAGAGCACTGCGGGGTCCAAAGGGCACAAGGGTCCTGTCCCGGGGTGCAGGCAGGGGTTGGGAAATGGTTCCAGGGGCTTCCCAAGACGCCCTATGGTGCAAGAGGGAGATTCCGAGGGGCCTGGAGGGGCCCAGGGGTGCCCCAGGCTGCAGGCAGGAGGGTCCCAAGGGGATTCCAAGGGTGCAACGTGGGTGTCACAAGGAGTTGGGGGGATGGTGTCCCGTGGGTGCCCCAGGGTACCACATGGGGGTTTAAATGGGCCTGGGGAGATCCCAGGGTGCAACAAGGGTGTCCCAAGTGGTCTGGGGTGGGAGTGGGGGTTCAGTGGTTCCCTATGGTGCAACCGGGGGGGGTCCCAAAGGGTCCAAAGGGACCACGGGTCCTCCAGGGTGCACACAGGGGGTCCCAACAGGTCTTGAGGGGCACAGTGGTACCCTAGAGCATGGGCAGGATGGACCCAAGGGGTCTGGGAGCCCCAAGGATGCCCCAGGGGGCAACAGGGGAGCCGCAAAGGGTCTGGTGGGGCCCATGGGTGCCTCAGGGTGTAGGCTGGGGTGTCCCAAGGGGTCAGCAGTGTCCCGTGGGTACCCCAGTTTACGATATAGGGATTCCAAGGGATCTGGGGATCCCGTGAGTGTCCCAGGGTCCAACATGGGGGTTCCAAGGGGCCTGGCATTGCCATGGTGCAACATGGGGATCCCAATGGGTAATGGTGGCCTGGGATGCAGGCAGGGGGATCTCAGTGTGTCTGGGAGGTTCCAAGGGTGCCCAGGGTGCTAGAGTGGGTCCCAATGGGTGTGTGTGGGGCAGGGGGGCAGGTCAAGGGTGCCCAGGATGCAGGCAGGGGGTTATGAGGCATCTGTAGCAGGGGGAGGGTTCCAAAGGTGCCCTGTGGTGCAAGAGGGGAATCCCAAGGGGTTTGTTGGGGTCCCATGAGTGCCGCAAAGTTCAGGCAGGGGGTCCTCATGGGTCTCTGGGCGTTCCATGGGTGCCCCAGGGTGCAGCAGGGGAGTCCCAAAGGGTCTGGGTGAGCAAGGGAGTCCCAGGGTACCTGGTGGGGGGTCCCAATGGGTCTGGAGGGCAACAAGGGTGTCTCAGGGTGCAGGCCTGGGAGTGACAAGAGGGGTGCAGGGGGGCAAAGGTGCCTTGTGCTGCAACAGGGGGTCCCAAAGGATCTGGTGGAGTCTCCTGTATGCTCCAGGGTGCAGGCAGTAGGTTGCAAGGGCCTGGGGATCCCCAGAGTGTCCTGTGGTGCCACAGAGGGTCGGAAAGGGTCTGGGGGTCCCATGGAGCTCCAGGGGCAGGTGGGAGTACCAAGAAGTCTGGGCAAGACCAAGGGTTCCCCAAGGTACAATAGGGGGATCCCAGTGGGTCTGTGGGGTTCCCAGGCTGCCCCAGGGTGCAGGCAGGTCCCAAGCCACCTGGGGCTCCAGTGGTTGCCCTGGGGTGCAGACATGGGTCTGGAGGGGATCCCATAAGTGCCCTGTGGTGCAGCTGGGAGTTCCAGTGAGTCTGGAGAGCTGCCAGGGGCTCCTGGGGCAGGAGGGAAACTCCATGGAGTGGCTGGGGCTCCAGGGGGAAGGGGGCCCTGCCCCCCTGCACTGCTGGGTGCCTCCTGGTGACACCGAGCCCGGCACAGGGCTCCCCGCGGGTGCTGCGCTCCAAGGAGCTGGAGGGGGCCGTGGGGCCCAGCGCCCCCCCCACGCCGGAGCTGCAGCTGCAGACGGGGCCCGTGGCCCCGCGAGCCCCCGCACAGGTGCCCCCGCGCGCGGCGCCCCTCGCCCTGCGGCCCCCGGCACCCAGTGCCCCTGGGGCGCTGCCACCGGGACCCGCCACCCTGGGGGTCCCAGCACGAGGAGCCCTTGCTGTGGGGCCACCTGCACCACGAGCCCTCCCTGCTGGGTCCCAACCAGCAGGACCCGTCACCTTCAGGCCCTCAACACCAGGGCCCCCCACTCAGGGACACGTCCCACCTGGGCACCTCAACCTCGGGCTCCCAACCCCAGGCCCCTTCATCCCCAAAACATCTGACCATGTGTGTATCGTTATAGAACCCCCACCCACAAGACCTCCCACCCCAGGCCAATGTCCCAGTGACCATTCACCCATGGGAACAAGTCCCCAGGATCCCTCAGCCGCCTGCTCTAAACATCAGGCTGCTTCAGGCCCACGGCTAGGCCCAGGGGACCCTTCATCCATGGGATGGCCCCCCCAGGACCACTTCAAACATGGACCCCCATTCCCAGGAGCCAATAGACCCCCACCTATGCAACACATCACCCGTGGGCCCTGGTACCCGGCACCCTTCATTTCTGGCCCCCCACCTCCCGGCCCCTTCCCCCATGGGCTCCCAACTGTCAAACCCTTCACCCATGGGCCCTGCTTCCCTGGGCCCTCCTTCCGTAGTGCCCCCGGCCCTGGACCCTTCACCCGGGGGCCCCCGCCCCCAGTAACCATCCCCCGTGGACCCCAGATCCCAGACCCCACAGCCGGTGTTCCCCAACCTGCAGGACTCAATTCTTACGGGTGCAAAGCTACAGCACCCATCACCAAGGGTCCCCCCCCATCAGCACCCTTACCCCGTGGGCCCCCACCTCCCAAATACTTCCCCTGTGGTCCCTGTTTTCCTGAACCCTTCACCTGTGGGCCCCCACCTCCCGGCCCCTTCCCCCAACAACCCCCACCACCAGAAAACATTCCCCATGGGACCTGGTCCCCTGCACCCTTCTCCTATAGGGCCCCATCACCCGGCTCTTTCCCCCATGGGTTCCCACCTCTACATCCCTTTATCCATCCACCCCCACATATGGAACCCAACACCCGTGGTCCCTGGTTCCCTGACCCCTGCATTCATAGACCCCCAACTCTCGAACACGTCGTCCCTGGACCTTTCTTCCCGGCACCCGTCCTCGGAAGGGTCCCCTCCCCTGAACCCTTCACCCGAAGGCCCCAACCTGCAGGATGCTTTACCCGAAGACCCTGTTCCCCTCGACCCTTCATTCGTGCACCCCCACCTCCCGGCCCCTTTCCCCATGGGCTCCCAACTGTCAAACCCTTCTCCCGTGGGTCCTGCTTCCCTGGGTCCTCCTTCCGTAGTGCCCCCTGCCCTGGACCCTTCACCCGTGGGCCCCCACCCCCAGTAACGATCCCCCGTGGACCCCAGACCCCAGACCCCACAACTTGTATTCCCCAACCTGCAGGACCCAATTCTCACGGGCGCAAAACTCCCATACCCATCACTAAGGGTCCCCCCCCATTAGCCCCCTTACCCCGTGGGCCCCCACCTCCCAAATACTTCCCCTGTGGGCCCCGTTTCCCTGAACCCATGACCCGTGGTCCCTGGTTCCCTGACCCCTTCATTCGTAGACCCCCAACTCTTGAACACGTCGTCCCTGGACCCTTCTTCCCTGCACCCGTCCTCGGAAGGGTCCCCTCCCCTGAACCCTTCACCCGTGGGCCTCCACCTCCCGGCCCCTTCCCCCATCAACCCCCACCTCCTGAGCCCTTTCCCCATGGGCCCCGATCCCCTGCACACTTCTCCCATAGGGCCCCATCACCTGGACCCTTCCCCCATGGGCTCCCACCTCCACGTCCCTTTATCCATCGACCCCCACCTATGGAGCCCGTCACCCCTGGGCCCCGGTTCCCTGAACCCTTCATTCGTAGACCCCCGCGTCCTGAAGCCTTCACCTCTGGATCTCGATTCCCTGAACCCTTCATTTGTAGACCCCCGCCTCCTGAAGCCTTCACCCCTGGGCCCAGGTTCCCTGAGCCCTTCCAAAGGGCCCAAACCTCTGGACCCTTCCCCCATGGGCCCCCACCTCGTGGATACAGCACACGAAGACCCCAGGCCCCTCCACCTTTTATTCATAGGGCCCCAGGCCCTGAACACTTCATCCATGGGCCCCCATCCCCTGGGTCCTTCATCCGTAGGTCCCCCTACCCTGGGCCCTTCACTCATGGACCTTCACATCCCGAACACTTTGCCCGTGGACCCCACTTCCCTAGACCCTTTACCCGTGGACCCCGCTTCCCTAGACCCTTTACCCATGGGCCCTGTTTCCCTGGACCCTTTATCCGCGGGCCCCGCTTCCCTGGACCCTTCCCCCATGGGCCCCAACCTCGCGGCCCCTTCCCCCATGGGCCCCCACCTCCCGAGCACTTTCCCCGTGGGTCCCGGCTCCCCGGACCCTTCTCCCACAGGGCCCCGACCCCCTGAACACTTCAGCCAGGGGGTCCCCATCTGCTCAGTTCCTCCCCTCCCGGAGCCACCACCCATGGGCTCCCACCTGCAGAACGGTTCCCCTGGGCGTCCTTGTCGTCAGTGCCCATCCCCTGTGGTCCCCCCCTAGCACAGTTGATCCATAGGCCCTATGAGCCTTCCCCCTTGTGCCCCCACCCCCAGGACCGTTGACCCTTGGGTTCCCTTTCCCCAGCCTGATCCTCCCCCCAGCAGCCGCAGGGCCCTGTTGCCAGGACCCCCCACCCCCAGGACACTTCCCTCCCAGCCCCCGTCCAGGACCCCTCCCCCTTGAGCTGCCCCCAGCCCCCTTCACCCACAGACTCCGGTGCCCAGGACCCTTCCCCGCGTGGCCCTCACCCCAGCACCCTTCACCCGCACAGCTCCTGCCCCCAGCGCCCCTCGCTCCCCGCAACAGCCCCCGATCCCTCCTGCCACAGGTGCCCAGGACCCTCCAGCCGCCCTTCCCCTGGCCCCTTCACCCACAGCAGCCTCCCCTGTGCAGCCTGGATGCCCAGAGCTCGTGCCCGAGCCCCTGCAGCCTTCAGGGCAGGGGTGCCCACATTGTCCCTGCGGGGCCGTGTGTCCCGAGTGCCCTGCACCCCTGGGTACCCACGTGCCGGCGGGTGCCTGCTGGCTGCCCCAGAGCATGCGCCCCTCGGGTGCCCTAAAGGCTGGTGCCCCGGTGCCTGGGGTGCGTGCGGGTGCTGGGACACCTGGGTGCGTGCGGGTGCCTGTCCCCAGTGTGCCTGCAGGCCAGTACCTGCAAGCCTGGGCCCTTGGGTTCATGCGGGCGCCCGGATGCCTGGGCCCTTGGGTGTGTGTGGGCACCTGCTGGGGGGCACCCCGATGCCGGGGTCCTCGGGTGCCTGCGGGTGTCCAGAGTGAGCAGCGAGCTTGCAGACACCCAGGTCCGTGGTGCATGCGGGAGGCCGGAGGCGAGCGTGGAGCTCCTGGGTGCCCAGCGCCCAAGGTTTGCAGGTGCTCGCGCAGAACGTGGCAGTGCCCCACACCGAGATTCGGATGAAGTGTCAAGCGGCGCATGGACCACAAGGACAAGAGCAGGATGCCAGGTGAGGCCCCCGAGGCACCTACGGGTGCCCCGAGTCCCCGCTGACACCACTGGAGTCAGAGAGGAAGAGCAAGAAATGGGGATGGCCAAGGGCACAGGGCAGCTCCCCCAGCAGGGGCAGCACCCGCCGAAAAGGGGCACGGGAGCATCCCCGGGGTGGGCAGCCCAGCCAGGTGCTCACCCATGGGTGCCCCAAGACCACTCTGCTGACATGGACAACTGTTCAGAGGAGGAGAGCATCTGCTTGGAGCAGGAGGGCAGCGACGATGCTCTGCACGGCAGGTGGGTGCTTGACGGGTGTCCCACTGCTTGCACGGCACCCACAGGTGCCCCCGATGGTGCCATCCTGTCACACTGTCCCCCAGGACCTTTTCTACAAGAAAGAGGAGCTGCAGAAAGTGAAGAAGAGGAGGAGGACGCTCCCAGGCTCTGCTTGGACCCAGGTGAGCAGGTGCCTCTCCAGGGTGGAGGTGACAGGGTGCCCGGGGGGTCCTGCTGCAGCCTTGGGTGTTGTGGGTGCCGCAGGAGGAGCTGGGGGCAGTACCCAGGATGCTCCCCCACGTGCCAGGGTGACAGGTCCTAGAATTGTGCCCAGGATGTCCCCAGCTGTGCTGGGTCCCCAGGGTGCCCCTGCCTCTGCCCTGACCTACCCACTCTCCGCAACAGCAGCCCAACATCAAACAGAAATTGTTGGCCTTGCTGAGACACTTCAAAGTGTTGGGTGAGGTAGGGTGTCCCCCCAGGTACCCATGGGTGGCCCTGGGCCCCCAGGCTTCCTGTGGAAAATGGGGCTCTGCAGATGGTCCCAAACACCCCCCAGCTCCCTCTACTCCCACTATTAAGGTGTCCCCAACGTCTCCCAGACACCCCTGGTATTGGGGTGAATCCACCTCCCTTCACCCCCACAGTATTTAGTTCCCCCCAACCTTTCCCAGACCCTGCCCAGGATTGGGGTGCCCCAAGCCACATTTTCAGCCAATATTGGGGTGTCCCAGTTCCTCCTCAGGATTGCAGTGCCCCCAAATCCCTTCACCCCCAATACTGAGGTGCCCCAATCCCTTCACATCTAATATTGGGTGCCCTAGGACCCCCAGCACCTTTTAATATGGATATCGGGATGCTCATCTCCCCCCCAATATGAGGTTCCCCTTTATCCAACATTCTGGGGTACCCTAGACTCCCCTCACTATTGAGGTGCCTCCCATCTGCCTCCCCCCAGTACTGGGGTGCCCCAGGATCTTCTAAGTGCTGGGCTGCCCTCTAATGCCTTCCTCCCATATTGGGGTAGCTCAGACTCCCCCAGTATCGGGGTTCCCCCAGCTCCCTTTAACCCAATAGAAGGGTGAGACCCTCCCATAATGGGGTTCCCCAGGTTCCATCTCCTGATATGGGAGGGAATTGCCCCACTTCCCACTCAGGTTTGAGTTGCTCCCAAATCCCTTCATCCACAATTTTGGGCTACCCTGGGCCACCTCTGTAATAGGATGCCACGAGAAACCTTCATCCCTAATATTAGGAGTCCCCAGAGACCCCAATACTGTTGCCAGACCCCCCCAGTTCTGGTGGTTCCCTCAAATCTTTTCACCCCTGTCCTGGGTGACCGCAGAGCCCTCCAGTTTTGAGGGTGCCCCCCAGTTCCCTTTCCCCTCAGTTGTGGGGTGCCACAGACCCCCCCAGCATTGGTGATCCCCCCCACTCTGTACACCCTTAGTGTTAGGGTGTCCCCAACTTCTGCCAGGCTCCTCCTAATATGGATCTGCCCCCTGCTCCATTTACACTGGATATTGGGGTGTCCCAGAGCCCTCCCCAGTATTGGGGGTGTCCCAGACTCCCTTCAGCCCAGGTATTGTTGGGCCCCAGCTACTTGCACGGCCAATACTGAGGTGCCCCCGACATCTCCCAGACCCCTCCCTGTAGTGCAGGTGCCCACAGCTCCCTTCACCCAAAATACTGGGGTGCCGCAGATCCCCCCAACATTGGGGTGCCCAAAGCACCCCTGGCTGCCAGTATTGGGGTTCCCTGGAATCCCCCAGTATTGGGGATGCTCCCAGCTGCCTTCATTCAGAAGTTGGGGTGCCCTGACCCTTTTGCCAAGTATGTGGGTGCCCCAAATTCCCCCCCGCCACACACATATTGGAGTCGCTCCTAGTTTTTTGAGACCCTACCCAATATTTCTCCCTCAAAACAAACAAACAAACAATATTGGGGTGCCCTAGAGAATTTCACCCATAATATTGGGGTATTCTGGACTCACCACCCCAGGTTTGGGTGCCCCCAGCTCCCTTTTCTCCCCAAATGGGGATGCGTAATTTCCCCGCCCATATTGGGGTGCCCCAACTGACTGCCCTAACCCCCCCAGTGACCTTTCCCTGCACAGGCTGCAGGAGGAGGACCATAAAAAGCTCATGGTTTCTGGAGGAATCCCCGAAAAGTTGAAGACCCAAGTGAAAAGCAGCCAAGAGGAGCTGACATCAGCCAGGTAAGGGGCAAGCTGGGGTGGAGGGTGCCAGGCAACCGAGGCTGGGGTTTGGGGTAGAGGGGGGATATGGGTTGAGTTGGGGTCCTTGGCTCCTGAGGTGTGGGGACATTGGGGTTGCAGGAGAAATTTGGGGTCCCTAAAGTGGGATTTGGGGTCCCCGAGTGGATGAGGGATTTTGGAGTGCAGGAGAAAGGGGGAAACTGGGTTCCCAAGAGGGCTTGGGGGTCCCTGTCGAGGAAGCAAGAAGGGATCTGTGGGGCTGGGGGGATTTTGCATCTCAGGACAGGGGTCATCTCAGCCCCTTCGTGTCCTGAGTGGTGCCCTCGTTGCCCCAGAGCTGCCAGCGCAGGACAGAGGTGCTCCAGGCGGTGGAGGTGGTGGTGGTGGGTGCACAGGGGGGCACAGCCCCCTGTTCCCTTGTTTCCTGCGGCGGCTGCTGCTGGGCACCCGCCGTGCCGAGTGGCCGGGCTGTCTGTGCTGCCTCCTCGTGCTGCAGGTGCGTCACCTTGGTCGGGGACAGTGCAGGGACGCGGGGGGACACAAGGCATTGGGGGCCACGGGATATTGGGTGGACACTTGGGGCATGAGGGACACATGGGAGAATGGGCACAGATGGGATCAGGGACACAGGGGGCATGTGGGATTAGGGACACAGAGGACAGGGGAGGGAAACATAGAGAACCGAGGACATGCGTGGCATGAAGAGCGCAGGACATTAGGAATACAGCAGGACCTTGAAGGGACAAGTGCATAGAAGGCACACAAGACTTTGGGGACACATGGGGCATTGGAGAAACATGGGGAATCAGAGGGGTTACAGGAGATCAGGGAACACGCAGGGCATTGAGTGCAAAGAAGTCTTTGGGGAGACATGGGGCACTGCAGTCACATGGAGTACCAGAGCACACCACTGAAGGGTCACAGAGGACATCAGGGGTCATATGGAGCACTGGGTGGACATATGATGCGTAAGGGACACAGGATATTAAGGACACATAGGACATTGAGGGGCCTGCCAGAGGAAGGGGACACCCCAGGGATGCAGGACGTCACAGCAGGGATGGGGGCATTGGGGCAGTGATAAGACAGGGACAGGCAGAGTTTCCCCCGTCCCTTCTGTGGGCACTATGGTGGTCCGTGGGGTGGTGACACCGGTGTGGGCACAGTGTGGGGACACCCTGGGGGCCACCAGCACTGGCTTCCCGGTTGTCCTCGTCCCCCTGGGTGCCCCCACGGTTGCTGAGCATGTTGGGGCCCCCACAGGGCTCCCGCCAGGTGCTCCCTGAGCAGCTCAAGCACCTCTGGGTGTGAGACAGCCCTTCCCGAGAGCATCGTTGTGGTAGAGGCGGCCGAGCGGCAGGGCCAGGTGAGCGTCGGGGCAACCCCGGGTCCTGCTGGGAGGGGGGGGACACGGGGACCCTACCGGGCACATGCTGACCCCTCTGCACAACCACCCCTGTCTGTCCCCAGCTTGTTGGGGACCTGCTGCAGGAGCAGAAGAAGCCACTGGTGGCTGCTGTCAAGCTGCAGGCCGAGCTCTCGGACATCCTCACCCGCATCCAGCACCAGTGAGTGTCACTGCTGGGTCCCCAGGATTACTCCAGTCACCCTCAGTAGTTTCCATGTCTCCTCTGTGCCAGGCCTGGGGTGCCCATGTTGCCCATGTCCCCTCCATGTCATCGTTGGGGTGCTCGTGGTCCCCAGGTCCCCCCTGTGCCATGTTTTGGTTGCCTATGGTCCCCATGACCCCATTGGGTGACCCCACGCACCCCAACATGCCCCAACGCTCCATGGGATCCCCAGTGGGTCCCCCCCAACCTGGTACCCCCCCGCACACAGTGGGAGCCACTTTGGGTGCCCACTCCCAACCCAACATGACAACCGCTGGGTTCCCCCGTGACCCTGCTCTGGGCCCAAAGGGGACCCCGAGCGTCCCCTGCATGTCCTGAGTGGTGCCCTCGTTGCCCCAGAACTGCCAGTGCAGGACAGAGGTGCTCCCGGCGGTGGAGGTGGTGGTGGTGGGTGCACAGGGGGGCACAGCCCCCTGTTGCCTTGTTTCCTGCGGCGGCTGCTGCTGGGCACCCGCCGTGCCGAGTGGCCGGGCGGTCTGCGCTGCCTCCTCGTGCTGCAGGTGCGTCACCTTGGTCGGGGACAGTGCAGGGACGCGGGGGGACACAAGGCATTGGGGGCCACGGGATACTGGGTGGACACCTGGGGGATGAGGGACACATGGGAGATTGGGCACAGATGGGATCAGGGACACAGGGGGCATGTGGGATTAGGGATACAGGGGAGGGAAACATAGAGAACCAAGGACATGGGTGTCATGAAGTACGCAGGACATTAGGAACACAGCAGGACCTTGAGGGGACAGGGGCATAGAATTCACATAAGACTTTGGGTGTGGGAATATATAGGATAAAAGGTTCATGAAGGGAACCTGTTGAAGATTGCAAAACTAGGACTGAGGAACTGCTGGTGAAGCAGAGGAGATCCAGGGTTGGTCACTGGGATGCTGACGCTCCAGGATTGGTGGGTTAAGATGTGTGAAGGTTATATGAATACCCAACCCCGGTTGGGTTTTTATACCAATCCTTCAGCCTTTGGCTGAAGACCATTGGCTCATCAATTACTCTACAGTGCTTATAACCTACTTTCCAAAGGAACTTCGTAGCATACGACAGTTTTCCTCTGCCTGAATTCGTGACACTTCAGAGGATCCTCACCTCCCTCAGCATCACAAACCTCAGCTTCTTCTGACGATTATGATTCTATAAAGTGAAATAAAATGGCAGAAAGTGATGTTTCACCTGTTTATAACTCCAGAAAGCAGTTTCAAGTGTCTTTTCTCAATGCGTAGTACAAGGGAAACACACACAGTAGGTTTTTTCAGGACACAAAGTGACAAGAGGGTAAGAGTACCATGTTGGGTTTATGACTTTTCTTTGAAGGATATGTACATATATCTTTTTGTACTTCTCAGTGGAGATCTTTAAATTAAAATCAGTAAGTTTGGATATGGAAATAACAAAACTTAAAGGTTAAGTTTTTGGTAAAACAGTGCAATGAAAGAAAAAAGTCATTATAAACTAAACTACAAGTAGAAACAGATTTATAAAAAGTAGACCTTCTGAAGTGACCCTTTAGCAGCCCATTTGTAATGGGGCATTGACAGAAATGGCAATGAGCAACTGAAGTGGCAAAGAAATGCAATGTACACAGGTTACATGCATGCAATAAATGCAGCAAAATGCACTGGCAGAAGAAATTTAAATCAAAGCTGAGTGTGTGTGTGTATATAAATATATTCAAGAAATTGTACCTCATTTATATGCAATAATTTAGCCCTGGAGAGTACCTGTGCACATAACCTACTTTCCAAAGGAGCTTGGTAGCATATGACAGTTTTCCTCTGCCTGAGGCCGTAACGCTTCCAAGGATCCTCACCTTCCTCAGCATCACGAACATCAGCTGCTTCTGACGATGATGATGATTCTGTAACTACAGCAGGAGGATACACTTCAGAGGAGCTCTCATGCACATCTCCCTTCCTGAAAATCCTTGCTGTGCTGCACAAAACCAGGAAAACTGCCCCACTATTGCTGTAGCAAGAGCACTGTTTCCCATGCTGAATAATACTGCCCATTTACTTGACTTCCCACCTGTCTGTGGCATTTGTTGCCTTTTATTTGTGTTTGGTCGTGAGCATGTTGTGAATGTGTTCCTTTATTTTTCTGAGCATCTGTCCTGAGCCCAGCCCAGCCCAGCCCAGTCCTGACATCCATCCCTCTGGCTTGTAACCCCGATGGCAATAGAGAATTATGCACACGTGAAAATTATCCAGTAGTTAGCTCACTTCTGTGAGCAGTAAAGATAATTTAAAGCCAGAATTAACCTATCACCTGAGTTGCATAAGCTTTTTCAGCAGCTTCATTCTTCTTGGAAGCGTACATCAAGTTTCCCTGCTTAAAAGAACCAAGAAAATCAGTCATAAATATGCAGAGCACCTGACATGCACGTACTTTGTGCCTGTATAGAAACTTTATCAAGGCACTGCATATACACAAAATATCCATTTTTTTCTGCTCTACTTGAAAAAAAAGGAATTTGGACCTAAGCAGGAAGCTACGAAGGCAACTTTCTAGCCTGCTCACAAAATGAAGTGTTCAGCATCCCAAACGAAGAATTCCAGTTACCAGCAAAAGGTGGCAATAAGGATTGCTGTGTGCTTCAACAGCACCTCCTCCAGGGGCATAAGACTACTTAAGATGACAATGCAGGCACAGCAACAAATACACAGAAAGCAGCCACCAGGAAATGTGGTTTAGAAATTAGAAGGCTTCAAAACCCTAAAAAGGTAACTCTGGAAGTGGCTTTTAATCAGTGAATATTCTAAAATGGGCTTTAAGTCTACTTAAGAAAATGCTTACATGCTACATTTGCCTTTCACAGCTGATTAAACTACACAATACAGGACATTCTTTGTAAAGTGAGGAGATTTTAAGAAAAAAATACAGGTCATGAGGAATCAAAGTTTGAGTCACATCACACTGACAAACACACGGAGGCATTCTACAGTGCATTTTATAGTCTGTAACTTAACTGAGCTTTCCAAACTTTTTTTTTTCCTTTTCCCCCATGATCAGAAACTTAACTTAGGAACGAAGGCTGAAAGGACAGACAGCTTGGTTGTGCCTATGTGATGAGAGGCATCGGGCAGTCTGTTTGCCTCTTTAATCCCCAGTCACAATTTTCAGTAAGTTTTGAAGTGAATACCCAAGTCCTAGTAAGTCTGTAAACAGTTTGTCCATTCAAAAATCGCTAAAAAGCAATTCAGGAAGCATGGCGTAGGATGTATATGGTGGCATTTCAGTGCAGCTTCACATTTTCTAAAGATGAAATTTCCACCACCCTTGGAGAATACTTGTGGGAATACTTGTGTTATGAATGAAGTTCTTATTCCACTGCTATAAAATTCATCTTACTAGTGTTTATATACATAGGAAGGTTCTTATAATGCATTCACTTTTAATATCCTTCCCTTTCAGTTTTTGCATTGTAACAAAAATTTACTCAGCTCTGTAATTTTGTTCCAAGTGAAACCACTGAAAATCAGTGAAACCTGCCAAACTCCCACGTTTCATTTAACAATCTATTCTCACAACAGCTTCAGCTGACTTCGGCCAGTGAATTCCAAACTTTGGGGGCTAAGTGCAATAGAAGGGCAAGCGTTGACCAAGTGCGACCCTCATCTAGAAGCCAGCCTCAACGGAGATCCTGGAGATCCTTTCGGGTTGCTGTTACTCACCTTCTTCCGCTTCCTCATTGCTTTTGTCCTCATCTGCTGTCAGGTCTGGGGATTGCGTCCACAAAGGAAGAGGTTCGGGAGAGAAGGGAGAAAAGAAGCTCTGCATTAGTTTGTCAAGAGTAGTTTATCACTGCAAATGTGCAAGCGTGCAGATAAGATCTCAGCAATCAACAGAAAGAGAGATCCCAAGACAGGTCGGAAAAGAGGTAGGATTTTTATAAGAGCGGATGACCTTCTCTGGAAAAGTCACTCTGCTTCTAGAGTGCTGACATTAAAGTTAATGTAATCACGGTTCCTTTGTAGAGTTTTAGCTGCAGATGTAGCATAGCACTGTTCACTGTATATGCTATTACACTTCCTTTTTAAAGGTTTTATTTGACCAGACATAGGAAACATAGGAACATATTTCCTGGAAAAGTTAAATTCCATGTCTAATGAAAAGGATGGAAGCACATCTGAGGACGATGACACATCTGAAGGCAGTGGAATCATTTCTCCAGCTGATATTGAACTGTCTTCATTGAACTAGTGTCTTGAAGAAGGTTCCTAAGAAAAGAAGGAAATTCAAATTCTACCCAGAACTGCGGAGACTCGGGGTCTGAGTCCTCCAAAGCTGAGTGTCCAAGGCCAGAGCACAGGGACCCAGAGTGCATGTCTGTTTGATCTCGAGGTATATACACATATACACACATAGACACGTTGTCTGGATGCATGAAAACCTGCTCAGCTTCAAAACAGAGCCAGCGAAAAAACTTCAGCACCTCCATAGGGCCACCAGGTTCCACCACTAGTGACAAACTTCCAAACAAGGAGCAACATTTAAAGGAGGGATTTATTTATCAACACACAGCCAATCTAAGCAACTAAAAACCCTCTAGTTCTGCTGTATGAACCGCACAAGCTGGTGATTACCAAGGTTTTGCCCTTAGGTTGTTAAAGAAGAAGAAGAAGAAGAAAAAAAAAAAACTTTAACCACTTTGGGCTATGCAAATGGGTGACATAATTAAGTACAAAGTAAACAATTTCTAAGCACTGCTAGAACTAACTAACAATTTATGTTCGATAGGTCTAGTACCCATGGATAGTCTTCATATACTCCTGGACTCCCACAGACCCAGCAACCCAGCATTTATTCTGCGGACCCACTCCCAGCCAGCGGTACAGATCTATGGTGAGTTAGCCGGGGCTTTCCATCCTCTTCCTTTAACCAAGAAGTCCAGATTTCTGGGCTCCTGGAAATCTTAACTCTGGTATGATGAGTCTATCCATGCTCAGCTGTCTTGATTGATGTTTCTGTGGTTAGTAATACCTGATAAGGTCCACGCCACTTTGCCAGCAGCAGTGCTTCTTTTCATGCTTTGACCAAGACTCAATCCCCTGGTTGGATATCATGGACTGCAAAATCCAAGGGGAAGGTCTGTGCTAGCTGGCCTTCTGTTGGAGAGACTTCACAAGAGAAAGTATTCTGATCACATATTGTTTTAAATATATATCACTTATCTCTACCTCCTTTCCAGGTTGGGTGTTAGCAGGATAGGGAATCCCAAACATTATTTCAAAGGGGGACAGCTGAATGTCTCCCCTCGGTTTTGCTCTTATTCTTGCTAAAGCTAATGGTAGAAGTCGTGTCCACGGCATCTTAGTTTCTAACACCAAATTCAAAAGATGCTTTTTAATGTTCCCGTTCATCCTTTCCACTCTACCCGAGCTCTGGGGATGCCAAGGGGTGTGCAAGTCCCACTGAATCCCCAGGGCAGTCATGACACCTTGAAGGACCTTTCCTGTAAAATGAGTGCCTCTGAATCTACTGCCTCTACCAACCCATATCTTGGCCTCTGTGGGCATTCCCTCCTCCAATGTCCTTCCTCTCTGCTGAGGGCAGGCTAAACTGCATTTTGGCCTGCCTGTGTGTGCTCATCCTCCCATAATTGACAAGCTTTTTGCAAGATTATCCTCTTTCCCTGGGATCCAAAAAGGATTCCTAAAAGAAAATCCCAAACCTGCCAAGTATAATCTGCATTTCTTAGATACTCAGTTTTCATTTCCCCAATTCCTGTAGGATCATCTAAATAAGGGGGTAGTTCTTTCTTTAATCCCCTTCTATCTTGGGTGGTCAATGGCACGATTACAAATCCAAATCCAAACCATGCCCCCGCCGATCCTGGCCTCGCAGTGGAACCTGCTATTTGGCTTTGGGGCTTTTGGCACCTTGTACTACTGGCTTCCTTTTCTTGTTTTGAAAGGGACAAAATGTCCCATTCCACCTCCTCTTCACTGTCACTACAAGCAGGTGGTGCAGAGGGGACAGGAGCTGTGGCTCCTCATGGATTTTGGTGATAAGATGGGGGAAGGTACTGGAGGACATCCCACACCTCCCTATCTGTCTTTTTCCTTTCTTCAGATTTCTGCTTCCCTTTTTCTCCTCTTTGTTACATAGATTCCTCTAGGTGAAAGAAGGAAGGAAGGAAGGGAGGGAGGGAGGGAGGGAGGGAAAGAAGGAAGGAAGAAAGGAAGGAAGGAAGGAAGGAAGGAAGGAAGGAAGGAAGGAAGGAAGGAAGGAAGGAAGGAAGGAAGGAAGGAAGGAAGGAAGGAAGGAAGGAAGGAAGGAAGGAAGGAAGGAAGGAAGGAAGGAAGGAAGGAAGGAAGGAAGGAAGGAAGGAAGGAGGGAAGGAAGGCGGGAAGGAAGGAAGGAGGGAAGGAAGGCGGGAAGGAAGGCGGGAAGGAAGGAAGGCGGGAAGGAAGGAAGGAAGGAAGGAAGGAAGGAAGGAAGGAAGGAAGGAAGGAAGGAAGGAAGGAAGGAAGGAAGGAAGGAAGGAAGGAAGGAAGGAAGGAAGGAAGGAAGGAAGGAAGGAAGGAAGGAAGGAAGGAAAAGCACAGAACACAGATTCTCAATGTCAGTTAATCTGGGGATGAGTAGATGTGCATGGTTGGTTATTGGTGCTAGCGTTGAACCCACTGAAACAATTTCCTCCGTGCAGCCTTGAGCTCCTTGTTCCTCATGCTGTAGATGAGGGGGTTCAGGGCTGGAGGCACCACCGAGTACAGAAGAGCCAGCACCAGATTCAGAACTGGTGAGGAGAGGGATGGGGCTTCAGATAGATAGGCAAAAAATGAAGTAGTGACAAAAAGGGAGACCACGGCCAGGTGTGGGAGGCACATGGAAAGGCAGCACAGCAGCAAAGATCTGCATGTAGGACACCACAATGAAAATGAAACACCCAAACGCTAAACAAAGACTAACCACAATAACTCCAACTTCTCTGAGATAGGAGTCTGAGCAGGAGAGCTTGAGGATCTGGGGGATCTCACAGAAGAACTGCTCCACCTCATTGCCTTGGCAGAGGGGTAGGGAAAATGTGTTCCCAGTTTGCAGGAGAGCATTGAGGAAACCACCGGCCCAGGCAGCTGCTGCCATTTTGACACAAGCTCTGCTGCCCAGGAGGGTCCCGTAGTGCAGGGGTCTGCAGATGGCAACGTAGCGGTCATAGGCCATGACTGTGAGGAGAGAAAACTCCGCTGACATGAAAAAGACAAACATAAGGATCTGGGCAGCACATCCCAAGTAGGAAATAGCCCTGGTGTTCCACAGGGAATTGGCCATGGATTTGGGGACAGTGGTGGATATGGAGCCCAGGTCGAGGAGGGAGAGGTTGAGGAGGAAGAAGTACATCGGGGTGTGGAGGTGGTGGTCGCAGGCTACGGCTGTGATGATGAGGCCGCTGGCCAGGAGGGCAGCCAGGTAGACGGCCAGGAAGAGCGAGAAGTGCCAGAGCTGCAGCTCCCGCCTGTATGAGAATGGCAGGAGGAGGAACTCACTGAGGGAGCTCCTGTTGGACATTTGTTCCTTTGCAGCATAGGGGCAATATGTGAGGAAGAAAAGACATGGACAAGTTAGAGGAAACTTCTCTGAGCAAAACTTTCCCATATCCGTGCCCAAACACACACTCATTGCCTCCCCGCGATTTTAGCAGGACCATCCTTGAGCTCTATGGCTTCAGCTCTTGCCCTTGATGATGGGGGAGCAGCGCTGGCCTCTCCATCTGCCTTGGTCTCAATTGCCCTGTGCTCTCACCTTGGATGTGTAGGATGCTTGCACTCGTGTTACCCCTCAATTAAATGACCCCATGGAGAGCAGAGGATTCCTTTACATCATGTCCACCAGCACTCTTTTGGAGGGGATTTCAGGGAGGTTTCCGCCCTCCCCTTGGAGCCAGCAACACTTTGGGCTCCTGCCAGCTGCCCACATCCACCTCCCTGCAGCGATTCTGTGACCTCAGATTCCAGGAGGCTTCTCCCTGGGGCACCCAGACAGCACCTGCTGTAACGGGGGAGCTGAGCTCTTCCGGAGGGCAGCTTGCAGCCCAGACGGGCACCCAGGGAGATGGCAGGATGTCCTAAGGATGGGGTGTCCTGATGAGAGAGGTGGCTCATTCCAAGCTCCTCCAACCGCACTGCCCTGAGCCCCACAGCTTAGAGGGCACTTGGGCACCTTACAGTCCAGGACCCATCTGCATGGCAGGACCCACAGGGCCACTGTCTGACCTGCATCAGAAACCCCCTGCCCACAGAGTCCAAGGGAAGGAGAAGGGCAGCGTGGGCAGGTGGGATCATGGAGTAACACCATGATAGCTGTGCCAAGGGAGGCAGGGCCTGGCAGGGACAGAGGGGCACTCAGATGTGTCTCCTCTCCTGGACATCTGGCTGCTCTGGGACAACTCCTGCCCTGGCCCCAATGGCCTGGAGTGCAGAGGGCTGTGCTGGTGGGAAGGGGCGCTGCAGGAGGCAGTTTCCTCTCACCCTCTCACCATGATTCCATTGCCTCGAGCCGTCCCTGCAGGAGTTGCTTCTCTATCCCCACGTCTCTGCCCTGTCCATGTTCATAGACCCCATTGCACCCGCTGGGTGCTCAGCTCTGCCCTGTAGACACCTGCAAGGGGCAGGACCCTGCCCAGGGCACCTCCGTGTTTGCAGGTGCAAAAGAGCAGGTGAGACAAACCTTGCTGAGGCTGGGGAGGGGATGCTGGCTGTGTCTGCAGGCAGAGGGGTGGGCAAAGGCAGCCGTGATCCCTCTGAATGTGTGGCTGGGAGTCCCTGCTCTAAAGCACGACCAGCTCCAAACAGGAGAAGCTGGGAGAGCCACCCTGACAAATCCAATCAGCTGCTGAAGGCGCCAGGTTCAGAAGATCCCTCCAGGAATCGCAGCAGTGTAGCCCTGCAGCCAGAGACTTACCGTGTCAAGGGCTGGGGAGGTTTCTGCCTGCAGCGAGCTCAGCCGCCCTCCCAATCCCAACTGTCTTTCACTTATGAGCGACTCATCCCAGCCTGGTGCCTGCGGGCAGTGCCCTGAGTCTTGCTGCTCCTTTATGAGGAGCTGCTCCTGGGCAGAGCTGTCTCTCTGCAGCACCTGCCAGGTTGCCATGGGCTCCCGCAGTCCCAGGGGCCAGGCCCAGCTCAGGATCAGGGACCCAGCTGGAGATGGGACTCTAGGGCTGACCGTTCCTGAAAGGCAGCAGGGTCATTCCTGGGAAATGTCCACCGATGTAGTCTAAAATGATCACCAATGGTCCCTTCGTAAGCCATGGAAAGAGACTCTGAGAGCCTGGAGTCCAGCACTGCAGTTGGTCCCATCAGGGCATGATCATCTATGAGATGGAAATGTCCCACTGGGGAAGCCTCTGCTCTCATCTCATAAGAGGAAAGGATGCCTGCCCAGGAGCAGAAAGCTTGTTCATTAACTCCTGCTCCTTGGTCTCTTCACAGGGAGTTAATCTATTCACCAAATGCCCACTGAGAAGCTCCTGGGATGGAGCAGGGTTCAGTTCCTTCCTCTGTGCTCCATAAATTCACAGGAGGTTTCCCCTTCACGAAATTTAATGTCTCTCTTCATGGGAGATTCCTGTCTAAGCTGCCACTGTAATTGATAGGGATGGAGAGAAGGAGGCAGCTGGACACACACACCCACCTTTGGACATTTGAAGGGACAGAGGTGCTCCAGGACATGTGCAAGTGTCTGTCTGCCCTGATGGAGCAACCAGGACTCCCACAGCCTTCTGGAGCTGCAGCTGGGGATTAGCTGAAGAATCTCCTTGCCCATCTGCAATGACACTCAATGCCAATTATCCCTAGAGCTCCTCTCACTAAGAAGCTCAGACCTGCACAAGTTCTGACACTGCAAAGAGCTCATGAAATTAATTCAGAGCAGACACTTGATTAACTCCCCTGGATATGGGAGCATCTCTGCTGTGCATTTCCAACCCTGGAGGTTTTCCAGGCAGAATCAAGGCCACAGAAACCAGGTCTCAGCCCAAAGCTGATGCTGCAGGAAGTACATGCTACGTGCTGTGGGCTATGTGCTATGGCTGTTGTCTCTGCCAGCAAGGCCTGCTAGGAAACACTGGGGCTTTATTGCCCCCATTACCCTTTTGTGGACCGTGAGGGGTGCCATGTGTTTGTCCTGCATTCAGCATTGCCCATCCTCACCTGCACACTGATGCCAGGAAGAGCCCTGGGCAATGCATGGGAGAAAAGATCTCACTTCCCAGAGTTTCTCTGTCCATGCTCAGCCATTTTCCTTGATAAAACACATCAAGGGTGCATGCAGCATCAGAGCCCCCTGAGTATTTCCTGTACCTATTATCAGTCATTACATGTTTGAGTTTTAATCAGCCCTTGATGAGTTGTTGTTATTAATGGCTCTCAGTGAGACTATTAACGCTCTGCAAAACTTGGGGATTTGCTTCTGACTTGGAATTCTGCAATATTTTGTTCAATTTTGTTCAATTTCCTTTCCATAGCTGCAATTCATGGACTCAGCTCCAAGGACACCACATGGCTCGTTAAAAAGCAAGCACCCCTGACAAACATTATTTCTCTCGGCAATTTTCTTCAAGACTTTTATGGCTAACAGAGGGCGTTTCAAGAGTGTAGCTGAAAGTTAGAGACATCAGTAATAGACAAGTATTTCTGCTTTTAAAGGTTTTTGGTGTTGTTGTTATTATTATTCAGATTTCAGGGATAGTGACTGCAACATTCCCAATTGCTATCAATCCAGACTGACTCCTAAAGACATACAGGACATGTGACAGGACGAGGGGTAATGGGTACAAGTTGAAACATAGGAAATTTAATCTGCATATGAAGAACTTCTTCACTGTGAGGGTAACAGAGCCCTGCAACAGGCTGCCCAGAGAGGCTGTGGAGTCTCCTTCTCTGGAGATCTTCAAAACCCGCCCGGATGTGACCCTGTGCCACGTGCTCTAGGTGTCCCTGCTTGAGTAGCGGGGTTGGACTAGATGAGCTCTAGAGGTCTCTTCCAACCTCAACCATTCTGTGATTCCGTGATTCTGTTGGTGGATGTTTCTCCAGGAAACCTGCAGGCATTCAAGCAGCTTAGAGCAGGGGCTCAGAGGTTCCCCCAGTGATGCTGATGAAGGGCGAAGACTATCTGCCTTCTTCAGGACAGTCTCTCAGTGAGATTCAAATGAGAGATTCTAGATGTTAAGTGGTGTTAACTGGAAGCTTTTATTTTTAAGCAGAAAAAGGAAGACAGACAGAAAGACAGAGAGAAAGAGAGAGAAAGAGAGAGACAGAGATAGAGGATGAGAGAAAGAAAGGAAGAGAGGACGGAAGGAAAAGAGGAAGAGAGGAAGGAAGGCAGGGAGAGAGGAATGAAAAGGAAGAGAGGAAGAGAGGAAGGAAGGAAGAAAGAGAGGAAGGGAGGAAGGAAGAGAGGAAGGGAGGAAGAAAAGAAGGGAGGGAGGGAGGGAGGGAGGGAGGGAGGAAGGAAGGAAGGAAGGAAGGAAGGAAGGAAGGAAGGAAGGAAGGAAGGAAGGAAGGAAGGAAGGAAGGAAGGAAGGAAGGAAGGAAGGAAGGAAGGAAGGAAGGAAGGAAGGAAGGAAGGAAGGAAGGAAGGAAGGAAGGAAGGAAGGAAGGAAGGAAGGAAGGAAGGAAGAGAGAGAGAAAGAGAGAAAGAAAGAAAGAGAGAAAGAAAGAGAGAAAGAAAGACAAAGAAAGAGAGGAAGAGAGAGAGAAAGAGGGAAGGAGAGAAAGCAAGCAAGCAAGCAAGCAAGACCCTTAATGCCAGTTACCCTGGGGATGAGTAGATATACATCGTCAGTCGTGCAGTAGATGCAGATGGTCTCGGCATTGTACCCACTGAACCAGTTTCCTCAGTGCAGCTTTGAGCTCCTTGTTCCTCAAGCTGTAGATGACGGGGTTCAGTGTAGGAGGCACCAGCAAGTACAAAACAGCCAGGACCAGATCCAGAGCTGGGCAGGAGATGGAGGGGGGCTTCCGGTAGGCAAAAAATGAAGTACTGGCAAACAGGAGGACCACAGCCAGGTGCGGGAGGCACATGGAAAAGGCTTTGTGACGGCCCAGCACAGAGGGGATCCTCAGCACAGCTCTGAAGATCTGCACATAGGACACCATGATGAAAATGAAACACCCAAAGGCTAAACAAAGACTAACCAAAATAGCTCCAACTTCCCTGAGGTAGGCATCTGAGCAGGAGAGCTTGAGGATCTGGGGGATCTCGCAAAAAAACTGCTCCACCTCATTACCTTGGCAGAGGGGAATGGAAAATGTGTTCCCAGTGTGCAGGAGAGCATAGAGAAGGCCACTGGTCCAGGCAGCTGCTGCCATTTTGACACAAACTCTGCTGCCCAGCAGGGTCCCATAGTGCAGGGGTCTGCAGATGGCAATGTAGCGGTCATAGGCCATGACTGTGAGGAGACGATACTCTGCTGAGATAAAGAAGAAAAAGAAAAAGATCTGCGTAGCACAACCCAAGTAGGAAATGTCCCTGCTGTCCCAGAGGGAATTGGCCATGGATTTGGGGACGGTGGTAGAAATGGATCCAAGGTCGAGGAGGGAGAGGTTGAGAAGAAAGAAGTACATCGGGGTGTGGAGGCGGTGGTCACAGGCTACAGCTGTGATGATGAGGCCGTTGGCCAGGAGGGCAGCCAGGTAGATGGCCAGGAAGAGCGAGAAGTGCAAGAGCTGCAGCTCCCGCCTGTCTGAGAACAGCAGGAGGAGGAACTCATTGAGGGAGCTGCTGTTGGACATCTATTCCATTGAGCTCAGGAAAACTGTGTAGGGAAAAAAGGCAATAATAGCTTAGAAGAATTTTCTCTGAAATAAACTTTCCATTTTTCACAGAAATGCTTCTGGACCGCATCCCAACCCTCAGGGATTTCTTCTTCTCACTGTCACCTTCAGTCAGCTCCTCAGTCTCTGCTCTACCTGAGTGTTCTGGGAGGAACCGGAGCCTGAGTTACTCTACGCCAATGTGTATAAAGGGCTGGTTCTTGATATCTGTTCTTTACGGAGTTGATGTCACAGGACATCCACCTTTAATATAAAGGGTCTTTTCATATTCCCACACACACTTCCAAGGAGTTTGGGGTGCAGCAGGGGGTTTTAGCATTTTGTTTTAAAATTACTTATTTTGGAAATTTTTAGATTCTGTCACCATATCTCGTCAGGTTCTTTGCATGTCTTTATTGATATGCAAATAAAGACAGATGTCTCTATTTCTGAAAATGTGAACATTAAGCAGACTGGAGAAGGAAATGGGCTCTCTGCTGCTTAGGGAACAGTGTAGAGTGCTGTTGAGTCCATCTGCTTTGTTCCTCCAAACAAACCTGGACTCTGTTGAGATCATAGAAGATGGGTTTCAAAGCACTCATTTAACTTTGCTCTCCCTCTTAGCTCAAGGTGGATACATGATGGAGAGAACAGGACACTGCTAATGACATGGCAAAGGCTCTGTGCACTGAATCCACTTATGGAGGGCAGCTCACAAACCCAGCAGGACAACAGAGACAGTCAGGTGTCCTGACAGCCACAGAGTCTCCTAAAGGGAGAGTCAACCCCTTTGCAGCCCCTCCAATGACGCTGCCCAGCACCCTGGGCACATTGCCCCTCTTCAGACACCTCCATGGCAGGACCTCAGGGTGAGTATCTGAATTTGTAGCTGAAGCCCCAGCTGACTGCCAGGACAAGAGCAGAAAGGAGAGGCAGGGAAACGAGGAGAAACACTGTGACTGCTGCCAAGGGAGGACAGAGAGACAGAGCAGCACCGTCCCCAGGTTGCACTTCCTAGACAGTGTGGACTTCCAGGACAGTGGTTCTCAGCCCCTGTGCCTTGCAATGGGAAATGGGCACATGGCAGGAGAGAGGCAGCTCTGCTGTTCAGGAAATCTGACTGCAGGGGAGGTCAGAAATTCCCTGGAGCCCTTGCCGTTGAGAGTGGAGTGAGACTAAGCACAATGAGAATGAGGAGAGCTGCAAAGGGGATATTGCTGCTGCCCACAGGTGAAAAGGCAGTTGAAGGAATATTGTGTGGTCCTCGTAGACCTATTGATCCCTCAGAGCAGCACTGCAGAGCTCTCCTTCAGGCATCTAAACCTAAAATGTCCCATTCATTTGCTGCCTTGTCAAAGATACAAAACAAAATCCTAGCCTCTGGATACTCCCTTCCCTTTCATAGAAGCTTCCCAAGAGTGTCCTCTTGAAAATCCCCTTCCAGATATGTGGTGTGGGTGAGGCTGAGCTGTGAGCATCCCTGACCCCACACAGCAGCCTCTCAGCAGGAGAATGAACCTGCCAAGAGGGGATCTCTCCACCCACCCAGAGCTTCTCCCTGCAGCGCCCTGGCAGGCTGAGTGCTGATCCTCACAGAATCACTGCACTGGGCACACAGCACCTTGGGGCGCATGGACACTGTCCTGAAGAACAGTGCTCTGAAGAACCAATGTGCCCACATTGCCTTCACTGTCTTGCACCAGCTCCAAAAGAAGCAGTCACGATGCCCTGACCTTGTGATGCTGGGACAGAGAATTACTGTTCTGAAGCATCTCCTCATATGCGAAATAGAAGCAGGGAGAACAGTCCTCAAAAAAAAAAAAAAAAAAGTCATCAGCTGGAGGGGTGCTGGAGACCCCTCCAGAAACCTCAGTAGCATTACCCTGCAGCCGGTGACTTACCATGTCACAGATTGCTCCCACCATGAGCTCTCCTCTGTCCTCCCACTCCACACTGCCTTTCACCTCTCTGTCCTCTCTTCTCCCCTGTCCGCAGCAGCAGGCAGTGCCCGCAGCCCTGCTGCTCTTGGCACAGGAGCTGCTCCTGCACACGGCTGTCTCTGGGAAGTGCTGCCAGGCTGCCATGAGCTGCGGCCCAGCTCAATTCATGAATTACTCTGTCCCTTGGGATTCCTCCCTCTGGATATGTTCCATCAAGTAGAGTAACCTGTTTTCCTTCTCTAAAGAGTACAGGGATACACATTCCAATGTTGCAGTTTATTTCATCAAATAATGATTATCTACCAAAGTTAGAAATGTCCCATGGGAAGTCCTGAGTCACATCTCTTAACTAGGCAGGACACCCAGACAGGGATAAGAAGGGAGCTTGTTGATACATGGTGCATATATGATTCAGATGACTTATTCAGATGGATTATTTGGGCTCCACATGTCTCTTCAGAAGCGCCAGGTTTGGAGAAGGATTCAGCTAACTCAGGAACTCCACAAATACATGGCAGATGGGATTCCCCCTTACCAGGCTAAGCATGCACATGGTCTGCTTGCAAGTTCCTGGCCTAAAGGTCCTAATGGAATCACTGGAGATAGAGCTTTAGTGGGAGGCCAGGTCAGGCATTTCCTTGTTCATCTCTAATGACCTGAGATGCCTTCTATCCTACTAGAGCAGCCCTCACAATAAAGCTGAGGGACAGGCATATCCCTACAGCTCAAAAAGCTGATATATTCCAGTGGAGACCGTTTATAGAATCACAGAATGGTTGAGGTTGGAAGGAGCTTTGCAGATGATCTAGTTCAAACCCCTTGATAAAGCAGTTTCACCTACAGCACATTGTACAGGATCCTGTCTAGGGAGGTCTGTAATATCTGCAGACAAGGTGACTTCACAACCTTTCTGGGCAACCCATGCCAGTGCTCTGTCACCTTCACAGTCATGATGCTTTTCCTCAAGTTTCCTCAGGCAGAACTTCCTGTGCTTCAATTTGTGTCTGTTGCCTCTTGTGCCATCACTAGTCACCACTGAAAAGAGTCTGGGCTATCCTCTTATGCTCTTGGCATCCTCCCTTCAGGTATTTGCACACCCTGATAAGATCCCCTCTCAGCCTTCTCTTCTCCAGGCTAAAACAGGCCCAGTTCTCTCACCTTCTCCTCACAGGAGAGATGCTCCAGCTCCCTGATCAACTTTGTAGACCTATGCTGGGCTCTCTCCAGTAGCTTCATGTCCCTCTTGTACTGCGGAGCCCAGCACAGGACTCAAGGGGTGGCCTCCCCAGGACTTAGTAGAGAGGCAGGATCATAGAATCATAGAATCATAGAATCATAGAATGCTTAGGGTTGGAAGGGACCTCTAGAGATCATCTAGTCCAACCCCCCTGCATACGCAGGGACACCTAGAGCACGTGGCACAGGACTGCATCCAAGAGGGTTTTGAAGATCTCCAGAGAAGGAGACTCTACAACCTCTCTGGGCAGCCTGTTCCAGTGCTCTGTCACCCTCACTGGTAAGAAATTTTTCCTTAAGTTCTTATGGAATTTTTGATGTTTCAGTTTCCGGCCATTTCCTCTAGTCCTATCAGTGGCCACCACTGAAAAGAGACCATCCCCGTCCTCTGCACTCCCTCCCTTGAGGTATTTATATACACTGATTAGATCCCCTCTCAGCTTTCTCTTCTCCAGGCTGAACAGGCCCAGCTCCCTCAGCCTCTCCTCATAGGGCAGATGTTCCAGGCCCCTGATCATCCTTGTAGCCCTGCGCTGGACTCTCTCCAGCAGCTCCACATCCCTCTTGTACTGTGGAGCCCAGAAGTGGACACAGTACTCCAGATGCGGCCTCACCAGGGCTGAGTAGAGGGGCAGGATCACCTCCCTCGACCTGCTAGAGATGCTCTTCTTAATGCAGCCCAGGATTCCATTGGCCTTCTTGGCCACGAGGGCGCACTGCTGCCTCATGGTCAACTTATCATCCACCATGACACCCAGGTCTTTCTCTGCAGAGCTGCTCTCCACAAGGTAGGTCCCCAGCCTGTACTGGTGTCTGGGGTTATTCCTCCCCAGGTGCAGGACCTTGCACTTGGCCTTGTTGAATTGCATGAGGTTTTTCACCGCCCAGTTGTCCAGTCTGTCCAGGTCCCTCTGGATGGCAGCACAGCCCTCTGGGGTATCGGCTACTCCTCCCAGTTTCATGTCATCAGCAAACTTGCTGAGGGAGCACTCTGTGCCTTCATCCAGGTCATTGATGAATAAATTGAACAGGACTGGACCAAGGACTGACCCCTGTGGGACCCCACTAGCCACAGGCCTCCAACTAGACTCTGCACCGCTGATCACCACTCTCTGGGCCCTGCCATCCAGCCAGTTCCTAATCCACCTCACTGTCCACTCATCTATCCCACACTTCCGGAGCTTGCCCAGGAGGATGTTGTGAGGGACGGTGTCAAAAGCCTTGGTGAAGTCGAGATAGACGACATCCACCGCTCTCCCCTCGTCTATCCAGCCGGTCATTTCATCATAGAAGGCTATCAGGTTAGTCAGGCAAGATTTCCCCTTGGTGAATCCATGCTGACTACTCTTGAGCACCTTCTTGTCCTCCATGTGCCTGGAGACAACGGCCAGTATGAGCCGTTCCATCACTTTTCCGGGGACGGAGGTGAGGCTGACTGGTCTGTAGTTGCCTGGGTCCTCCTTCTTGCCTTTTTTGAAGACTGGCGATCCCCTGAAGATCCCCTCCCTTGACCTCCTGGCAACAGTCTTCCTATTGCATCCCAAGAGACCATTGGCTTTCTTGGTGGCAAGGGCACATTGCTGGCTCATAGCCAGGCTGTAGTCCACCTGGACCCCCAGGTCTTGCTCTCCAGAACTGCTTTGCACCCTTGTGATCTTCAGGGCATGTTCTGCCTAGCAGCAACCTTTGGCCTCAGGGGCTGCTTTGCCAGCAGTCTGCAGGTGGGTAGGCAGGCTTCAAGGGGGCTTGAGGGAGAGAAGGTGTCTTTCTCTGGTTGCAAAGGACATTTGGAGATCATCTAGTCAGATGTTGGTCAAGTCAATGTTTGTAAGCACCTGGGAGGCCAGCAGCAGGCACATGGCACTGCTCCTGCTTGGGAGGGGGGGTCACATTGTCTGTGCTCCTGACTGGACAGCACCAGGCATTAGCAGGTCCATCCATGTCTGTGAGGGTGACCGTGAGCTCTGCTCTTTTCTGAGTCCCGGGCAAGCCAGCAAGAGGCGCCTGGCTGGGCAGTTCCTTGCCGGGGAGGTCCCTGCTGGCAGGGCAGCTGCGAGGCCAGCGCTGGCCCATGGCTGGGGATGGGCTCTGAGGCCGCTCCTGTCCCAGCAGCAGCGCGGCCGGCAGCGGGGTCTGGTGCAGACACGTGGGGAGGTCCCTTGTGTGCGCGGAGCTGCCGGGGCAGCAGCAGGCGCTGCCTGTGAGGCCAGGGGTGTCTCAGCAGCGGGCAGGGACACGGAGGCCATTGCGGGGACGCTGCCGGGAGGCCCCTGCTCTCTGCAGGGCTGGCTCTGTGCTGACGCGTGGGCGTCAGCTGGTGACGTCACTGCTGCCGCAGCCCCTGATAGGCCAGGCCGCGCAGCTGGTTGTGACGTCAGCAGCCCCTTCCTGGCCGGGGCGGCTCTGCCGAGGAACCTGGTGTCCCTGCAGCCCGCGGCGGCAGCAGCCCACGCTGGGCTGTGCGCGAGCGAGGTCCCCCTGCCCGAGGAGCTGCTGGGCCAGCAGGAGGCTCACGGCGGGTGCTGGCGCTGAGGTCGCTGCTGCCAGAGCAGTGAGGGGCCAGCAGCAGCGGCGGGGACGAGAGGGTTTGCTGAGGGTGCCCCGTGGAGGGGCTGACACCTGCGGAGCTCTGCAGCCCTGGAGAAAGGCAGCTCCTTAACCAAGAGGAGGGAGATGGAGCACTTAGCACCATGAATTTGTGCTGCTGTGAGCATGATCTTCTCTAGTGAACGTGGACAAGGAGCAGAGACTTGCGGCCAGCTACCATTGGACCAGGGAGCCCAGCAAGACCTTTTAGGCTGCTAAATGAACAAGTGCCTGAGCGAGCAGGGTGTAACGAGAACAGCACCATTAATAATCTGTGATTGCAAGGCTCTTTTTCTGTTGTAATTCCCCTTCCTGTCCAACAGGAGGGATCTTGTGAGATTTTCCTACAGGGTCTGAACTGGGTCTCTCTCCTTCATGGGTCCATCTGCTTTTATGGTCTAGGTAGGACTGAAAGACATTAGAGGTCTGTGACTTTCTATCCAAGCATGTTCTCCTCGGAGAACAGGTACAAATGCTTTAGCAGGAGACAGAAGGAATGTCCCTCCAACAAAAGGGAGCTTGGAGCCTGCTGCCTGCTGGACACTGAGGTTCAGGCCTGAAGCTTCCTCAGCTCTTGCCAGGATCTGCATCCAGATATCCCAAGCGGCCTGTGCAATACATACAGATATGTATCTTGGAGTACGTGGAGTAGAAGAGGTAATCTCTCAGGTGGAACTGAGAAGAACTGGTGTGGGATGCGGTCGTGGAGTCCTGGACAGCTGGTGCCATTGCAGGTGCCCTCGTCCTCTCTGCTCAGCCTCCCTCTGCAGCTCTGATGGGCTCTGGTCTCCCGAGGTTTCTGTGAGAGCTGCCAGGCCCAGGCACCTCCCTCAGAGACCCCGAGGACTCTCCAAGTGCTAATTTTAATTCCAGTATTTTCCTGTCAGCTGTTACAAGACTGAGAGTATGAAAAAATGGTTTGGAAAGTGTATATAGGTAGCTAAAAAGAGCTCTGCATGTTCTTGGCTAGAAGTGGAGCTTGGAGACCTCCCTCAAGTGCCGAGGGAGAAAGGGAGAGAAGTTGGAAATTCGAGGTTTTGAAACTGGGCTTGTCTGCTCTTAGGAAGGGTTGGGTTCCTTTTAGGGGAACTTTTTTAGGATGATTGTCCTGCAGTTCAGAGAGATGTGGGAACATGACACTGGAATCAAGGCTGACAGGCAGACGAGCTGTCCTCACTCTGCACAAGGTGACTATGAATCCATTCTTCTCAAGATTTCCAGTAGAAATGCTGAAAAATTCTGCCTCTGAGGAACACTCCCTGGGTGGTGTTTCACCTAATCTGCTGCTCTTGCAAGAGCCCTGGGGTCATTCTGAGAACCAGTCAAGAGCACAGATGCGTGCCAGCAGTATCAGTGACAGGGAGCCCTGTTCGCTGGGTCTGCTACCCACCCCAACCACCAAGACCAGTGTGGAGTTAGGAGTCACCCCATGGCCTTATGGCCCCACAGACCCACTTGTCTCCCTGGAGATTTTCTGACACCAACTAACACGGGGAGAAAAAGCTACCAAATGGGTTTATTTGAAGCAGGCGATGGCTGCGGGCGATGTTGGCGAGTATAGTCTCTCTGGGCACATGGGTGCTATAGGACACAACAGGGCAGCATCTCTGTAGCCCTCAGGACACAGCATCCGTCGCTCTGTCTCTCGGCTCTGCTCCAGCCCCCATCTCAGGGTCCCTGTCTGGAACATGAATCCGCTCGCTGCTCCTCTCGCTGTCCCGGGATGCAGCAGCAGCAGAACGCTCTGCGCAGAGCTCGAAGCGCCGTCCTGAGCCGTGAGCGCCATCGCCGGGGAGCTGCAACGTCCGGGAGGGCGGCGATGCCTGTGGTGGGAAGCAGAGCTGTGGGCAATGGGCTGCAGGGTGCAGGTCCGCACCTGCCTGTCCCTGCCACCAAGGGCTTCCCGAGGGGTTCTGTCCTCGGCACAGCAACTCCCGAGCGCTTCCTGCTGCCGGCCTCGGTGCCACCCCCTGTGCCAGGACAGGCCCACTGTCCCCAGCAGGGCTCTCCACGCGGGTACGTACCTGCCTCAACGTCGGGTGTGGGGCTGCAGGAGGAGGGCTTCTCCTCCTCCTCTTGGGGCTCCAAGGCCACCTGCATGGGCAGAGCAAGAACACGCACCCGTCAGCCATCAGCTGGCCCTGCTGAGGGTCCCAGTGCCCCAGGTTGCACAATGGCAAAGGGTTTGGATCAGAGGAGGCTGCCCATGGCTGCACGTCCCAAGGGAAGGGACCTGCGGCTGGCACAGCAATGGGACAAGGCTCTTTGTGGGGCCGTAGCAGCAGGGCTGGGCGGGGGGAAAGGAAGGCAGCCGGGGGCGTGCGTGGCACAAGGGGGCTGGTGCCCTGGTGTGGAGGGGGCTGCTGCTGGGGCTGCCTCTTCCCTCCTCGCTCAGCATCCAGACCCCAGGGCTGAATGTGACGTGGGCTGGAGCAGACTTCATCCCTGTGTCTTTGGCACTTGGAAACGGAGAGGAGCCAGCATCTCCCCATGGAGACATGGCAGAGGATAAATGCCTGGGGGTGACAGTGGGATGCCATGGGCAGGGGGGCTCCAAGGAAATGGGGTAGCTCTGGGCACCCCCCACACAGCTCCCACGGCAGCTCCCGGGGATGGTGAGGACAGGGGAGATGCTGCTTGCTCACCTGGGCAGCAGGGCCTGCAGCTGGGGGAGAAGCTGCTGCTGTTGTTTCCTGCAGCAGGGTTTCCTTGGGAGACGGGCTGCTGCTCATCTCATCGCAAGGGTTTTCAGCCGAAGGAGAGGCCTCTGGTGCAGGTTCTGGAGGAAGTGATGGAGACGGAGGAGCATTTTCCCCTGCATGCTGGATGAAGTTGCTGGATGCCGGGGAGGCCTCTGGTTCTGCTCCTGCACTTGCTGCTGGTGGGACAGGCACGCTGTCCTCTGCGTGCAGAAAGCTGTTGGCCAAAGGAGGTGCTCCTGGCTCACCGCCCCTGGGCATTGCTGGCTCAAGGCTCTCCACGTGGTCAGGTGCCTCGCTCACAGTCTCTGTGGTGCTGACATGGGGCGAGCAGGGCACCTTCTCGTGCTCCGTCTCCTGGTCCACAGCCGGGCTGCAGAGGCTGGCTCTGACCCAGGTCAAAGAGTTAATTTCCTCCACCTCCTCTTCCCCATCCTCCTCCTCCTCATCAGTGTCCTCTACTCTCTCCTCCTGCAGTGCTCCCAGGCCTCTCGGCGCCTCCCGGGTTGGGGCATGAGCATAGAGCCGCTCCAGCACCTCCCACTTGCAGCTTGCGCCTTTGAGGAGCTCCACTCGCGTGATCTCTGGTCTCCAGAGGTCATAGAAGGAGTTTCTGGCGAGGAGCTAGAAGGAGAGAGGGAGGTTTGTTAAGGGAGGAAAGGCCTCGTGGGGCTCCGCCAGTGCTTTGACAAGCCGGCTGTCCCGCACGGCGCGGCACAGCTGCTGGCCACAGCACTGGGAGGGCTCCCCCGTGGCCCAGCACTCCCTGGCACTCACCTCCTTGGGTTTGGCATTGAGTGATCCTGCCAGCGTCAGGGAGAAACGGTTGCCACGGCCCTCCTCCTGCTCGTCCTGCCTCTCTCTCAGGTTCTGCTCCCTCATTGGAAAAGCTCCTTCTCGGAGCTGGGCCAAGCTCTGTCCAGTGCGCTGCAGGCAGCTCCTCTCCAGCTCCTCCAGCGGCTCTGTTCTGAGCACAGCCAGGTAGCGTGCAGTGTTGTCTTCATGCACGTGCACTGGCCTTCCTTGGAGGTGGCACGTGATCTCCAAGGGCTGCTGCCGTGTCCGTGATGTCCGTACTCTCACTGGCCCACTTGGGCAGCTTAGTCCGCTAGGCCAGCTCGGCCAGCTAGGAATGCTGCACTGGAATTGTCCCCGATGACTGTAGGGATCAGGCCCTGTCTGAGGTGCAGAGGATGATGTGCTGGGGCACCACTCTATGCTCTGGAGCTGCCATGATCTTGCCTGGGCGTCTTGATGGATGATGCGTGCCAGTGCGTGTGGGGGCACAGGTACAGCGAGCTCCATCCGAGCACCGTCGGCACCAGGCTGTGCTGGCTCCCGTGGAGAGCGCGATGGCGTTTCCTGAGGCCTTCCAAGGCTGGTGGAGGGCTGCGGCTCTTGCACTGTGGAGGGGACATCGCTGACCTTCTCCTCCACAACCTGCAATGAAGGCCACCACAAAGGCAGTCCTTACTGCCGTCCTTGGTCCCTCCCTCCATCCTTCCCAACGGGAAACCTCCGGCAGCCTCTGACCCCCTTGATGATGGCTCTGCCATGCAGGTGGCTGCTGCCCTGCTCCCAAAGGCTGCTTGGGGAGAGGGCTCGTGCCTATGGGCAAGCCTTGGGCAAAGGCAGCTCCTCGGAGAGCCCGAGGCGGGTGCGTGCAGGCTGCCGTGCAGAGCAGCGCTCGGCCTGCCAGGCACAGAGACCTCCTGGTGTCTCCCAGCACGTCCCGCCTGCTTCCCGGCCCCATGGGGAGTCAGGTAGAGGCTCGGCCTCCACCGCCGCTCAGGTCTGTACCTGTGCGATGCCGTGTTCACAGGTGTGTGAGCTCTGAGGGCCGGGCAGCGGTGACAGCCGGTCCCTTTGGTGGGACGAAGCTGGGCTCCCGCTGCGCTGCACTGCTGCGAGCAGCTCCTGCTGGCCCACCTGTGGGGAGAAGGAGGCCCGTGATGGGGACACTTGTGTTGGTACGAGCAGCTCCTAAGCACAGGAAACCCCAGCCTCGTGTCGAAGGGAACCTCCTGGCTGAGCACAATGCGGCTGTGCGTGGCCTGGACCTATTTTCTGCCCTCAGCACAGAGCTCATGGGGTTCATGCGGGCCTTGGAGCGTCCAGGTCAAAGAATCATAGAATCACTATGTTGGGAAAGTTCTCCAAAACCATTCAGTCCGACTGTAAACCCCTCAACCCCATGTCTGCTAAACCATGGCTCTAAAGTGCCTTATCTGCACATTTCTTGAAGGCTGCCAGGGACAGCGATTCTACCACTTCCCTGGGCAGCCTCTTCCAATGCTTCACCACTCTTTCCACCTGGAAAGTTTTCCTAATATTTAACCTGAGCCTCTCCTGGTGCAACCTGAAGCCATTTCCTCTTGTCTTATTGATAGCTATTTCTGAGAATAGATCAACCCTGCCTCACTACAACCACCTCTCAGGTTGTTGTGCAGAGCAATAATGTCTCCCTTGAGGCTCCTCTTTTCCACACTAAATAACCCCAGCTCCCTCAGCCACTCCTCTTAGGGTCTGTGCTTCAAAGCCTTCACCAGCTTTGGTGCCCTTCTCTGGGCACACTCCAGTGCCTCCATGGCTTTTATTTTTACTTTTTCTAGTGATGGGCCCAGAATTGAACACAGTGTTTGAGGTGCAACATCACCAGCATCAAGTACAGGGGGAGAGTGCAGGTCAGGCTGCTTTTTCCGTGGCCAGGAATGCACGTCCCCTCGCTGGAGGAGCTCCTGCCCGGCTATCTTGACTCAGGGCTCCTTCCCCACCACCCCTGTGCTCTCCATGCGGGTCCTGTCCCTGCCTCCCAGCTCTCCCTCCAGCCCCACCACTCACCTCACTCGTGCACTCTTGCACACTGGAGATCCCTTCCATGGATGAGGTGCGGGCGTTTGCCTGCTGCTCCTTCTCCATCTCTAGGAACCTCTCTGAGGACCTTTCACACGGGCACCAAGGGGAGTTGCTCCCTGCTGGTTGCGCCGCAATCCTCAGAGTGAAGACCCCAGCAGGGACACGGTCACCTTGGGGACTGCCCCATCACAGTGGCCTGTGGGTGTGATGCCACCCCCATCACAAAGCCCTGGGAGTCACCATGGGGACACCAGGCACCTCCTCTCCCCCCTCCTGAGCAGGTCCCTGGGGTGCAGGACGAGTTGTCCTCTCCACAGCTCTGCGTTCCCCGGGCCTTGCAGAGGCTGCCCCTCGTCAGGCGCTCCATAGCAGACACCCACCACGAGGCCACCCCCGTCCTCGTCCCTGTGCTCTCGATTGCCTCTTGGTTCACCCCAAGGCAGAGCTCCCTGCATCCCGCTGCTCCCTCCCTGAGCTTCTCTTTCCCACATCACCCCGTGGCTATTCCTTGCCATCCCAGGCCATCACTTCCTCACTCTTTTTGGAGTCCTCCTCCTCCCCGAGTTGCTCCCACTTTGAGGCTCTCCTCACCAGCGTGGCCACCTGCTCGACCATCAGGTCAGCACATGGGAACAGCCGCGTTTTACACCCCATCAGCTTCATGTGACGCCAACCCCCAACCGGCCACCAGGAAAAGACAAAACACTTGGGACTCTTGTGCTTAGGTTCCTGACATGGACACCCCCGAAATTCCTGCCCTGTGGGTGCAGCATTGAGTGGTAAGAGTGGAGAAGGGAGTTGATACTGTTTGTTAATTGCAGTCAAAATGTAAAGAAATTGTTCTTTTCCCCATCTAGCTGCATGCCTAGCTAAGAGACATTAGCTATCATCTTAATATGTAAGAAATTGTTATAGGTTTTATTGAGATATACAGGGTTTTTCATGAGGTTGTACAAGTGGAAATAAGTGGCAAGGATACGGCAAGTGTAGGAGAACACTTAAAGGAAGGGGAAGAAGGGAAGGCATGGGAAAATTACTAGAAGCATAGGGAAAAGTGCAGCAAATGAGCGCAAGAGTTGGAAAATAATAAAGGCAAATATAAGCATTGGAAAAAGATTGAAATGGTGGGAAAAAGTGCAAAAGCATTGGAGAAGTGCCCAGATCTTGGAAAATAGGGAAAAACATGGGTAAGGAACGATAGTGTAGGAATATGGTCAAAAGTGCAGGAATGGTTACAAAAGTGGAAAAAGAGTGAAGTGATGGGAAAAAAAGGAAAGTGCAAAAAGAACACAGAGCTCGGTAATATTGAGAAAGCATGGGAATAGAAGGAGAGGTTGGGGAAAAGACAAAAGGGTAGGAAAATCTTCACAAGTGTGGGAAAACGGTCACAAACATGGGAGGGAATGTTTGTGAAAGAGAAGGAAAAAAAGTCAAATCATGGGAAAACTATCAAAGTAGAGGAAAATGTGGGAAAAATGTGGGAAGAAGTGGCAAAGTGTAAGAATACCAGTAAAAAATAATCTGGGGGGAAAACCTCCAAAGCAGGAGAAAAACAGACCGTGTGTGAAGCCTTGTGGAAGGGTCCAGGGTCCCCCACATCTCCAGCGTGCCCTTGCCCTCAGAAGGCGTCTGCCCCCAGGGAGGAGGGACGCTCCTGCCTTCTTGTCACCGCCAGGTGCCTGCAATGTGCCCCTGCTCTGCTGCCTGTTGCTGAGGGTCCCCAAGGCAGCCCCACTCTCTGCAGACCCCTCTCCTACCATGGAGCAGGCCTGCCTGCGCGGTGCCTGGAGACCCCAGCAAGGCTGCGCTTAGAGGTGAAGGTGTCACTGTCCTTGGTGAAAGTCTGATTGGGGCCAAGGGCAGGAAAGGACAAGAGACAACAAGGACAAGCAGCAGCAAAGGGAATTTCAAGAGAGTTTAAGGACAAACTAATAATAATATTTGTAGCTGAGCAGCACTGGGACAGGAGCCAGGAGATTTTCCTGTTGAAACCACTTACCAACCTGACACAAGAGTAAAGTTAGCCCTTCCCAGAGCAACCTGGTTGCCTCCCGCCTCAAGAGGAAAGCCTGTGTGCAAAAGGACAAAGCAGGGGATTCTGTAAACTCTCACTTTAGCAGGACATTGAAAAGGTTTATCATAGTCTCCTAGTCAATTTGGTGAACTGATCTGCAGAGGATCAGTGGGCCATAAGGGAGGTGGATGGAGCATCAGGCTCACTGAGAACAGTGATCAGAAGTACAGTGCTGCCAAGAGGCAGCTGGCTATTAGTGGCATCCCTCAGTGATCAGCATGTGGGACAAGACTGCTTCATCATAACATCATAACATCAAGTTAGTGAAGAAGCCCCTGTATCTGGTCAGCCTGTGATTTGGCAGCCTGAGGTCACCCTTAACCCATTTCCTCTTCATATCCTCTAGGGGTGTGAAGGGTTTCTGGGGAGGGAGTGATAGAAGGTGTTAAGGGTGCAGCGACTAGAGCAGAGACCTTGGGGTGATGTGCCTCTCCCATTTCTGAAGCATGCTTGACTGTACATAAGGAGGACTAGGCCTAAGGCAGTGGTGGCATCCAGTTATTTGGGCACTGTCAGGAAATCCGAGTCTTCCTAGGCTCTTGCCAGCAACCACTCCAAAGGGTCCTGGTTTTCCTATAGGTGCCCTGCTGTATCTGCTAGAGACATGGGGTTGTGCTGGACACCCCAGGCAGCCCACCTGTCCTTGCGGGCCTGTTTTGGTGTCACTGAGTCAAGTGCCTGCACTGATCGACATCAAGTGCTTGCAGTGTCTGCATGTGCCTCAGCTGCCTAGTTGAGGAGCTCTGGTGGCAGTGGGCATCCGGTGTCCTTTCAGGTCACCAACTCCCTACCTGGTCCCCAGTTCACACTCTTGATGGAAGTAGGTGCATGCCTTCAAGCACCTCGCTCGCTTTCAGTGTCACTATGTGCTTGTGTGTGAGCAACTGGCTTTCCTCCTCCATCCCCAGTGATATTAAAGGGAGCATAGAGCAGGATCTTGCTTGCACACAGCCTTGCTGTGCTCCCTTCTGCCTGCACAGGGGGAATCCCACCTCCTGGGTGCTTTTGTAGAGCACATGGGAAGGATCTGAATTCCCCTCCAGCCCAGGGACTCCTAGGCCAGCCTGAGAAGCCCAACCTGGCTCATCTGAGTCAATACCTGAACTCTGGGAAAATGAGCTCTCTTCTTGTCCCCATCTAGGTGTCCTGCTCAGCTAAGAGATGCCAATAGCCTCTTCCAGAGTGGGGTGTTTCCACCTCTTACAAATAACCATCCTCTGATGAGACCAGCTGCAATGCTGGCATCAATCTTCCTTCAGAGCTTAGACAGAGACCACTGTTGATTATTTCAGTCTATTCCAGTGAACATTCCCCAGCAGGAAGGAGCACGAGGGATGGAGAAATTCATGAGTTCAGCTGGGCCTCTGCTCCCGAGCAGGTGTGCCGGATGGGCTCGGGATTCGGCAATAAAAACACATCTGATGAGACAGACTTACTGACACTGATGCCTTTAATCAAAGCAAGATAGCTACAAGTACAAAGGAATACGAAACAGTTACTTACTGAATAATACTTGCCAGCAGAACTATGAGACCACACATTTCTCCAAGAGAGAGGAGTGGAGAGGCTGGCAGGTTCTCAGTTATAGTGGGCATCCCTGCAGGAGACAACGTTGACCTCGATGTTGGGAGTCTCCATCCCAATGGAGTCTGCCCTCATGTTTTATTCCTGGGGCATCCTGTCACGTAAGGCCAGTACATGCCAGGAGGCTGCCCAGGGGCGGGCAAATCTCCATCTTCCTGTCATAGAATCCTTCTAAGGATGATGCCTGACAAGATGCCAGCGAAAAGTCCCTTGGCCTGAGTTCACAGCCTAAGGTCATCATTGGCCCAAGTCCCGTTCATGCCATCTAGGGGTGTGAAGAGTTTAAAGAGAGGGAGAGCTAGAAGGTATGAAGGATGCGGAGACCTTGGTGTGATGTGCCTTTCTCATTGATGAAGTAAGCTTGGCTTAGACTGTTAGGACTTGGCTGAAGGACAGTGGTGGGATCCAGATGTGTGGGCACTGTTAAGAAACCTGAGTGCCCAAAACCACTTGAAAGGGACAATGCCTGAACAGAATGAGATGAATTGTTTCAATGTCGGCATCTGCTCGTGTCTCAGCTTCCTATTGAGTAGAGCTCTGGTAGCAGTGGGCATCTGATAACATTTTGGTGGACGAAAGCAATTCCCTAACCGGTCCCAATACATGCTCTAGAAGAAAGTAGGTATGGTGATCATAGCAATCAGACACTGGCACATGCCTTCAACCACCTCTCACCCTTCCAGTGTCACCAAGGGTTTGTGTGTGTGCAGCTGACACCCACCCTGAACGACCAGTGATTGGGAGCATAGAGCAAGACCTCCCATCCAGGCATCCCTGCTGTGCTCACTTCAGCTTGGGCAAGGGGAATCCCACCTGCTGTGTGTTTCTGTGGAGCTCACCACAGAATACCATGGCAGCCCAGGGTCTTCTAAACCAGCCTGACAATCCCAAACTGGGTGACATCAAGCAATACCTGAACACTGGGAAAGTGAGCTCTATTCTTGTATTCATTTATCTTGCCCAGCTAAGAGTTGGGAAGAGGGGCTTCCTGAGTGGGACATTTTCAGCTCTTCCAAGTAACAATACTCTGATCAAACAAACTACAGTGCTGACACCAGTCTTTCCTAGTGTTCAGAGAGGGACAATCAGGGATTATTTTAATTGACTGCAGTGCACATTTCCCAGGAGGAGGGAGCACGAGGGACAGAGAAATTGATGAGTTCAGCTGGGCCTCTGCTCCTGAGCGGAGCCAGGCTCCTGGGACGGAGGCAGCTCGTGGCAGCCTGGCAGCACTGCCCAGAGACAGCCGAGTGCAGGAGCAGCTCCTGTGCCAAGAGCAGCAGGGCTGCGGGCACTGCCTGCTGCTGCGGACAGCAGAGGAGAGAAGGCAGCGAGAGGGGAACAGCAGTGTGGAGCAGGAGCAGAGCTCATTGTGGGAACAACCTTCACAGCCCTTGAAACAGTGAGTCTCTGTCTGCAGGGCAATGCTGCTGAGGTTCCTGGAGGGGGTGTCTGCATCCCAACCAAACCATGGCTCATAGGATTTTTAATGGTCTCTCTCCTGGAGTAAGCAGGACATAGCAGGAGGAGGAGATGCTTCAGGGCAGGGATTCCCTGACACATGGTCAGAGGATCAGGGTATGCTTCTCTTGGCTATGCCACTTGAACACAGGGCTGTAGGGCTGTGAAGGCAGGGAGTGCACCAAGGTCTGCCTGGGGCTGTGATTCAGAGCAGTGTCCCTGTACCTCATGGTGCTGTTTGCCCAGGGCAGTGACTCTGCCATCTGTGAGGGTCAGCACACAGCCTCTCCAGGGAGATCCCTGTGGTGCTGTGGGGAGAAGCTTTGGGTGAGCAGAGATCCCTGGCATGGCAGGTTCTTTCTGCCTTTGAGAGGTGCTGCAGGGGTCAGGTTCTGCTCACAGCTCCAGCACATGTGCAGGACATGTCTGAGGGGTCCTTTCAAGAGGAAAATCAAGAGAAGAGCTGCTTGAAGGAGTAGGAGCTTTCCTTCAGGTCTCTGCACTTTCACTTTCCTCATTTTCACAGGGATAATGAAGGAACAAGTTTTCTGTTTTGGCAATGAGCTGGGAGTCGTAAACCTTCCCTCTGAGAAATTAATAGGTCTGTGAGAAATGTCAGTGAGCTGCTTCATCCCCACTTTAGCCTAAAGGCAGCATCAGCATCTTCTTTGCAGCATCCTAGGACTTTATGTGACCTGCTCCATTCCAACCTGCAACCACAGAGCTGGCCCTGGACATTGCCCAGAGGTTTCTGTAGGGCAGAACTGAGCACCCAGAGGGTGACATGGGATCTTTGAGCAGTGACAGGGACAAGACACTGGGACAGAGAAAGCGCTGCCAGCAGGGACAGCTCCAGGCAGCAGAGATGGGCAGGGAAGGAGAAGGAACTGCAGGGCATGGGGCTCGGGCTGAACTCTGCAGCCAGAGCTGTGGCAGAGGAGAGGGGCATCTCTTTGGTGCCTCCCCACCAAAGGGCTGAGAGGGGCAGTGCTGCAATGTCCCCCTCTGCAAGGTGCCATACCCTGCTGCTAAAGCGAAGGTTTTCCAGAATGCCTCTCTGTCCCTCTCCTTGCCTCCCTTGGCAACAGGGTCATGATGTTGCTCCTTAATCCTTCTCCTGTCCATGCTGCTCCTGTTCTTGCTCTCTGCTTCCTGTGGTTGGGAGTATCCAGCTGCAGTTCAGGCACCAAAGCTACAAGTAGTGGAAAAGAAGGATTTCCAAGGGAGTGAGGTCTCCACAGCCCCATTCTGTCCTGTGGATCTCCAGGAAATGCAATACAGGGAAATGAATTGACTGTCCCTTAAGGAAAGTCCATCTTAAATCCTCACAGTCATTTGGCTGTTACCCTGTGGTGTCCTGCAGGCTGCCACCTGCCCTCCAGAAAGGCTCTGTTGTCTCATGGCATATCTGTGGTATCCCAGCGACCCATGGGGAACCTATGGAAATCCTGGAAGTGATGGTGGGAGGCTGTAAATGGGCAGCAGAAAAGGGTCTTGTGCGTTTTTTGCTACAAGGGGAGTGTGGAGACCTCCCTCAGGTGCATGTAGAAAGGGAGAGAAGGTCCGAGATGGGCCCTCTGAAACCAGACTCTCCTTTCAGCAGGGGCTGCTCTCTTTTTAGAGTAACATTTTCTTGTTAGAAAAGGCGTGAGCCTCAGAGATCTGGGAATGAGACAAATAGATAAGAAAACTTCATTATTTTTCTTTATTTTCCTTTTAAGAGTGTCTCCTAACTTGTCTCTGTCTGTTTTTTTCCTTGGTGAAATCCCCATATGTATGGGGAGGAAATGTCCAACAGCAGCTCCCTCAACGAGTTCCTCCTCCTGCCATTCTCAGACACACGGGAGCTGCAGCTCTTGCACTTCTCGCTCTTCCTGGCCATCTACCTGGCTGCCCTCCTGGCCAACGGCCTCATCATCACAGCCGTAGCCTGCGACCACCGCCTCCACACCCCCATGTACTTCTTCCTCCTCAACCTCTCCCTCCTTGACCTTGGCTGCATCTCCAACACTGTCCCCAAATCCATGCACAATTCCCTCTGGGACAGCAGGGACATTTCCTACTTGGGTTGTGCTACCCAGGTCTTTTTCTTTGTCTTCTTTATCTCAGCAGAGTATTGTCTCCTCACTGTGATGGCCTACGACCGCTACGTTGCCATTTGCAAACCCTTGCACTATGGGATCCTCCTGGGCAGCAGAGCTTGTGTCAAAATGGCAGCAGCTGCCTGGGCCAGTGTTTTTCTCTATGCTCTCCTGCACACTGGGAACACATTTTCCATTCCCCTCTGCCAAGGCAATGAGGTGGAGCAGTTCTTTTGTGAGATCCCCCAGATCCTCAAGCTCTCCTGCTCAGATGCCTACCTCAGGGAAGGTGGAGTTAGTGTGGTTAGTCTTTGTTTAGCCTTTGGGTGTTTCATTTTCATTGTGGTGTCCTATGTGCAGATCTTCAGAGCTGTGCTGAGGATCCCCTCTGAGCAGGGTCGGCACAAAGCCTTTTCCATGTGCCTCCCACACCTGGCTGTGGTCCTCCTGTTTGCCAGTACTTCATTTTTTGCCTACCTGAAGCCCCCCTCCATCTCCTCCCCAGCTCTGGATCTGGTCCTGGCTGTTTTGTACTCACTGGTGCCTCCTACACTGAACCCCCTCATCTACAGCTTGAGGAACAAGGAGCTCAAAGCTGCACTGAGGAAACTGGTTCAGGGGATACAATGCCAAGACCATCTGCATCTACTGCATGACTGACAATGTGTATCTACTCATCCTCAGGGTAACTGGCAGTAAGGGTCTTCCTTCCTTCCTTCCTTCCTTCCTTCCTTCCTTCCTTCCTTCCTTCCTTCCTTCCTTCCTTCCTTCCTTCCTTCCTTCCTTCCTTCCTTCCTTCCTTCCTTCCTTCCTTCCTTCCTTCCTTCCTTCCTTCCTTCCTTCCTTCCTTCCTTCCTTCCTTCCTTCCTTCTTTCCTTCCTTCCTTCCTTCCTTCCTTCCTTCCTTCCTTCCTTCCTTCCTTCCTTCCTTCCTTCCTTCCTTCCTTCCTTCCTTCCTTCCTTCCTTCCTTCCTTCCTTCCTTCCTTCCTTCCTTCCTCCTCCCTTCCTCCCTTCCTCCCTTCCTCCCTTCCTCCCTTCCTTCCTTCCTTCCTTCCTTCCTTCCTTCCTTCCTTCCTTCCTTCCTTCCTTCCTTCCTTCCTTCCTTCCTTCCTTCCTTCCTTCCTTCCTTCCTTCCTTCCTTCCTTCCTTCCTTCCTTCCTTCCTTCCTTCCTTCCTTCCTCCTCCCTTCCTCCCTTCCTTCCTTCCTTCCTTCCTTCCTTCCTTCCTTCCTTCCTTCCTTCTTCCTTCCTTCCTTCCTTCCTTCCTTCCTTCCTTCCTTCCTTCCTTCCTTCCTTCCTTCTCCCTTCCTCCCTTCCTTCCTTCCTTTCTTCCTTCCTTCCTTCCTTCCTTCCTTCCTTCCTTCCTTCCTTCCTTCCTTCCTTCCTTCCTTCCTTCCTTCCTTCCTTCCTTCCTTCCTTCCTTCCTTCCTTCCTTCCTTCCTTCCTTCCTTCCTTCCCCCTTCCTTCCTTCCTTCCTTCCTTCCTTCCTTCCTTCCTTCCTTCCTTCCTTCCTTCCTTCCTTCCTTCCTTCCTTCCTTCCTTCCTTCCTTCCTTCCTTCCTTCCTTCCTTCCTTCCTTCCTTCCTTCCTTCCTCCCTCCCTCCCTCCCTCCCTCCCTCCCTTCCTCCCTCCTCCTTCCCTCCCTCCCTTCTTTCCTTCCTCCCTTCCTCTCTTCCTCTCTCCCTGCCTCCCTTCCTCTCTTTTTCTCTTCCTTCCTCTTCCTTTCATCCTCTCTTCCTTTCTTTCTCTCATCCTCTATCTCTGTCTCTCTCGTTCTCTCTCTTTCTCTCTTTCTGTCTGTCTTCCTTTTCCTGCTTAAAGATAAAATGATTCAATTGGTAATATTTCAGCAGCAATAAGCTGCCCATCCTTCTACTCAAGTAATATCTAATTTCTCTCAGACAACTCTTGTGATTTTGGCATTCTTGCTTTAATAATGAGGTTTGTGCACAAGTTTCTGAATTCATCCCACTTCTCCAGAGGTGTTACCCGTGTCTTTCTGACCCAGAGGTCTTCTTTAAATGTGTCTATCATTGTGTCAGAGCTGTCGTTCCCCTAATTAAAGGGTATGTTTTCAGTGCATCTTGTAGATTGGGCTCTTCTTCCAAAGCTGGTGCCAAGAATTTGCTCCATGACATTCAGCCTGAGAGATGCTTTTTGTTTTTCTGGGGCTCTTCATGGGCCCAAGGCAATTTGCTCCTGGGGGATATGTTAGGGAATAAGGACTGGATTCAGTTCTCACTTGTGAGTGCTCGGTGTTCCTGATTCATAGTGATGAATGGCCAAGTAGTATCTGCCTGGGACTGTCCCCCGTATGGTGGCCTATGACCACACTGGGGACCTTGCAGGCACAGGGAAAGGAGCTTCAAGAGCCGCCCATGATAGCTTATACCTGAAGTCATTGTCTGGGTCTAGGGACACATGAACACAGCTGAGCCATTTTATAGGCCCTGTGATTGCTCAGAGCATCATTCACAGATAGAGGCCCCTTGATACGGTGTTCTCAGGTACAATGATGCCTGTCCAGCTGGGTCTGTGTCCAACCATGACCACAACAACTGCAGAGTCACCCTGTGACCCCAGAGCACCACAGCCCACTCACTCTGCAGAGCAGCACCAGCATCTCGGGGTCCTGCAGGGAGCACCGGGGAGGCTCCAGGACCTTCCAGGCAGACCATAACTAAGGAATTAACCTGGGGAAGGGTTTTTCAGGGAGCAGGGATATCCCTGGGGAAGGGGAAAAGGAGCAATTGTGCTCTTAGAAGGAGGAATAAAAGGGGAAAAGAAATATGTTTCTCTGCATGTCAGCTAGGGGCTGGCTGCTGTGTCCCTGGCAGCAGGAGGTGCCAGCAGAGCCCCAGGGCAGGGAGCCTTGTGCTGTGCTAGAGAGGGGGGCTGGCATGGGGGCTGCAGGCAGCCTGGGGTAGGGAAGCTCTGGGATACAGGAACAAGAGGCACAGAGTGTCACTGTCCTCTGTGTCCGTATGGGGTCCAGTTCCAGCTTGGAGCCTGATGGGGCACCTGACACACACAGCCCTGTCCCCTGGAGATGCTGTGCCCACAGTGGGGCTTGGGCTGTTGGTTGAGTGCCCTGCGGGGGGCACTGCTGCGGGGCCACCCCCAGCCTGGTCTGCTCTGCTGGGTGGGCTGGGAGAGGGCAGGGCAGGTGGGGAGAGCTGGAGAGGGGCTGGGCTGGGCTGGAGAGGGTCCGGAGAGGAAAAGGACGTTTGCTGAGCTGGGTGTCCTTGGTTGCATGGCCTGGCTGTGAAGGGGCCACAGGGCATTTGTCACGGATTGGTCTCTCACTTTGGCCATTTCCAGCACTCGTCCGACATTGGACATTCACAGGAGTCAGCAGGGGCAGGTTGCAGGGGGTGGCTGCCCAAGCAGGAGGGCTGTGGTGGGCTGAGATACCAAGGGTTGTTGCTGGGTCCATACTGGGGAGACCTTTCCCCATCCTGGAGTGCTCCCTGCCCCATGCGGTGCCTGCACATCAGGACCATGGGACGCTTGTGGTTCCTTCGGGATCTGAGGCTGCCTTCTTGGCCTGTCTCCTGAAGCAAGAGCCATGCAGAGATGCGGCAGAAGCAGGACATCTTCTCTGGGGGAAGCTGAAGAGAGGGCTAAAGCAGTGAAGCAGGACTGGGGTGAGCATGTGCGTGAGAGCTGGTTCCTGCAGGTGGTCATTGGCCGCAATGAGCCAGGCTGTTGGGCGCACTCAGCTGCTCCCCGTGTGCCGCACGACTCCCGCTGGGCCTGGCACTGCTGCCTTCCATCTCATCTGCCAAGAACCTCCTTGGCTTCTTCCTTGCTTGTCCTGTTTTGTCAGGCACCATACACTTATTCCCAACTCCATAAGGGAGCAAGAAATCCCACAGCCTGGCATTGGAATGCATGCACATTGCTGGAAAAGAACCATTGTTCCTTTGCAGGCCTGGCCTTGGAGGCTCCCTTCCTTTCCAGAGAGCAATGACTACTCTCCTGAGGATGAGCTTGTCCTCTCCTGGCACTGCTTGAGTGCAGGCATTATAGAAGGGGGAGCGCAGAGTGTGGAGCAGAGCTGCGATCCCCGGTGCCGGTTGGGAATGCTCTTTGGCTTCATCATGTCCTACACTCTTTTTCTGTGCCACAATTCCCAAGAAGGAAAAAAAAAATAAGAAGAAATAAAAAGAATTGGAAATGGAAAGAAGAAAGAGAAAAAGAGAAAACAAAACAAAACAGCATTAGGAAAAGATTAAAAGGAAAACAAAAAAAAGAAAAGGGAAAAGAAAAAGAAAATGAAGAATAGAATAAGTGAAAAAGAAGAAGAAAAAAAACAGATGGAAAACTGGCTGGGACATCCCAAAGGGCCATGTGTGAAGAAAGTCCTAGAGGGAACCTGTGCAGGCCCTCCCTTGCTCCTAGGGTCTGAAATCTTAGCACTACATACACACATCTTCAGTGGGGATGATTTTAGTGCCTGACATCACTTGGATAAAACATACAACACTAAAACAATGATACAGGAATATATATTTAAACAACAACAAAAACAGAACAATATATTAAACAATAACAACAACAATAACAAAAACAATATCAATAAAACTAACAACAGGAATATCAACAATATCAACAGGAACAAATACTACTAATAAAAGTCTCTAATGAAAAATCCAGATAAGAAGTTATTGCTGCAGTCCCTGGGCCCAGTGCTTCCCAGCAGCAGCCAGAGTGAAGGGGAGCTTGGCCTGCAAGGGAAAAGGAGGCATCAGCAGGGCCGAGGAGCGGCTCGGGGGCTCCCGTGGAGCAGAGGCTCTTTGGCGGCCGCGCGGGCTCTTTGGCAGCAGCGCTGCCGTCATTGGTGCCCTGGCAGAGGCTTGGCGTGGCCAGCGCAGCCCAGAGGCCGGCAGAGGGGCTGAGGCAGCAGGTGCCCAGGCCTTGGGCGCTCCTGCGCCCTGTGCAGCTCTCTGAAACTTCAGTGTTTCAGAGTGAAACTGATACCCGAGCTCCTGCGTTGGTATTTGTCCAGTGTAAGATGGTTATTGCAATCTATCTTATGACCTTGGCGTTTGCAAAAGTTTTGTTCTTTTCTTTACTTATTTACTTATTTTTCCTGGCCACGTCTGTCTATGATGTATGCTCTACCCCTTAGAAAACTCCTTATAGTCCATGAAAATGCAAATATTATTTTCTAGGAGTTCTCTGTAACATGACAAGTTCTACATTTTTTTTATTTTTATTTACTGATTTTTTTTTCCTTACACTGACCAAGAAACCCTGAAGTGTTTTGACTTTTCTTTAGGAGGCCAAGGCAGGATGCCCCACACTGTCTCCTGAGGAGCTCTCAAATTGACTCAAACTGTCTCCTTATGTCTGCTGTGCAACGCTTGAGTAGCTACTTCCCAAGAAGCAACTTGATATTCCTGACAGAAAAGAACATGCCTGCATGTCCCAGATGGAACGTGCCTCAGTGGGTGGATTCACATGCCACACTTGCCACCGTGTGCTCTGCTGGTCACTGACTCCTTGAGAGATGTTCTGCAGGTGTCCTCATTACTCCTCTAACTGCATCAGGGGGGAAAGGAAACAACGGAATCCTACCAAGCACTTAACCTGAGCAAACTCTGTGTCTCCTGGAAGTCAGGACATTGAACAGCTTCAGCAAAAGGTCTTCTGCTGTGCTGGAGAAGCAGATGGTGCCTACAGTGATGATCTGGAAATCACAAGAGCACTAGGACCTGCCATAGTCCCTGTTCCCCAAGGGGCTGAGGGACAGAGCAGCCTCCATCGTGGTCCCCAGCACGGGGCCCTTCCTGGCAGCAGCCCCTTTCTGCACCAGCTGCCTCCGGGGACACTGCCCCCCGTGACATGGTCCCTGAGCGTGTCCCAGCCCTGCTGGGCCCTGTGTCCCCCAGGGGCTCGTGGAGTTCGGCCCTGCATCTCCAGGCCCCGTATCCCTGGGGCGGGACAGCTTCCCTTTGCCTGTGGCTTGCGCCCTGAGGGGACCCCATTGTGTGCGGCAACCTGAGAGTTGAGAGCTGCCCCGCGGTGGGGCTGGGGCTTCTTCCCCTTTGGGCATCCTGTGGGACACGTGTGCAGGTCAGGTGAAGGAAGGCCCTACACTTAGGGATTAATAGCAGGTTGATTTTTAATTGTCCTTGGTATAAGAATCTAATTTGACACATTTTCAGGATGCCCTGAGGCCTTCCCAAATCTCGTACACAGAATTGCTAGCATCATACATGAGGGAAGCACTACTTGTACGTGGTAAATGCTAGGACATTTCTTCCTGAATGTTCAGAGGATTCTCATCCTTGAAGCAGTTTCCTTTAGTGCAGGGTGCCGGGTTAAGGGTAAGGGAGGGATTCTCACGGTCCAGCCATAAGTGTTGGTCAGGTGTCATTCCCGATTCCTGCTCCACTTATCAGTGCTAGGCCCTGTCATTCATACAATTAGGTGGAAGAAGACACGCCCATGATATGGTCATCCTCATAAGGTGATCCTTCCAGAATCTGCAGACAAGTTGCGTAAGATTCTCTGCTCCCTGCAGCATGAGTGAGTGGCATTGTGCACTGCCAGTGGGTGCCTCTGCAAGACTTTCCAGATTCTTATTTGAGAAGTCCTTGAAAAGTGCATGCAAACTCCAGCATATGTTCTTGCTGCATCAGTGTCTGTGTGTGCCTTTTTGCTTGCTCATTCCATATGTATTGTTGGAGGGTGGTATTTGAGTAGGGCAAGTGGATTACTCTAGGCCTGAAGAGAAAAGTGTATTGTTGACAGAGATTTTATGTGGAATGCGTGGGTGTTGGGGACAGCTTTTTAGTAGGGAAGTGCTGCAAAGGGAAATGTAGCTGTGGTGCCGGTGCTGGGAAGGGATGAAAGGAAGCAGGGGCAATGTTTGGAGGCTTCGCTAAGCATGCAGTGGCTAGTGATTTTAGCTGTGAGGCCTGTCTTTTGTGGGAGGTGATTGAGCAGGGTGACCATGCTGGTAGCAAGGTGTGAGAATTGTGGTGTAATGGTTGGGAGGGAATGAAGCAGAGCAAGCAAGCGTTGTGAGGCTGCCCTCCTCATAGAGAGTGAAGGCTTTGTTCTGTCAGTCATTTACATATAAATCCCCCTTGCCGGTGCACATGTGCAGCATGAACAAAGAAATGTGTGAATGAAGCATGCAGCTTCCTGAGTGCATGAATGAAGCATGCAGCAACATGAATGAAGGGCAGCATGAATGAAGGACTACCATCTCTACATGTGCTTTGGTGAAATCCTGGCTCCAGAAATGACTTCTCAAGCAATCTCTCTTAAGCAGCTCTGTGGAGGGGAGTTTGGGAAGTCTGCTTGACAACAGGTCAAGCAGGAGGCAGCAATGTGCCCTTGTGTCAAGGATGGCCAGAGGGATGCTGGCCTGCACGAGGAGGAGTGTTGGCAGCAGGTGGAGGGGGCTGATCGTGCCCCTCTCCTCAGCTCTGCTCAGGCCACACCTGGGCTCTTGTGTGCAGAAATATTGTGGGCTGCCCAGGACAAGAGGGATGTGGAACTTGCAGAGAGTGACCAGCTTAGTGCCACAAAGATGATGAAGGAACTGGAGCGTCTATCTTATGAGGAAAGAGTAAGCGATTTGGGCCTGTTTATCCTGGAAAAAACAAGAGTGAGAGGGGAACTTATCAAGAGGTACAAACAGCTGAGGGGAGGATGTAAAAAGGACAGGGCCAAACTCTTCTCGGTGGTGCCCAGCAATAGCCCAAGAGCTAAAGGGTGTAGATTGCAACACAGTTACAATGGATGCAAATTGCTACAAACTTTCAATGTGCATATGAGGAAGGGCTTTTTGACAGTTAGGGTGACGGAGCACTGGAAGCGAGTGTCCAGCGAGGTTGTGCAGGCTCCTTCTTTGGAGCTCTTCCAAAGCCTCCTGGGTGTGATCCTGTGCAACGCGCTGTAGGAGTCCCTGCTTGTGCAGGAGGGGGTTGGACTGATGATCTCGAGAGGTCCCTTCCAACGTCAACCCCTGTGTGACTGTGTGACTTGGGAGGGCTCCGTGGGCACCCAGGACGGCAGTGATGTTGGAAGGGCAGTGGTGGGGTTTTGTCAGGCCGTAAGGCCTCTTCTCTTGTGGCACCGAGTTGTCACCATGAGCAACTGGCAGATGGCCCTGCAGACGGCAGAGGGACAGAGCAGCCTCCATCGTAGTCCCCAGTACGGGGCCCTCCCTGGCAGCAGCCCATTTCTGCACCAGCTGCCTCCGGGGACACTGCCCCCCGTGACATGGTCCCTGAGCGTGTCCCAGCCCTGCAGGGCCCTGTGTCCCCCAGGGGCTTGTGGAGTTCGGCCCTGCATCTCCAGGCCGCGTGTCCCTGGGGCGCGACAGCTTCCCTTTGCCTGTGGCTTGGGCCCTGCGGGGACACGTTGTGTGCGGCACCCGGAGAGTTGAGAGCTGCCCCACAGTGGGGCTGGGGCTTCTTCCCCAGGGCCACATGTGAATGGAATTCCAGGAAGGAATTTTTTGCTGTTGCTCCCATGCCCCTGGTGCACGCAGGGCTCCACACACAGACCTGCGGTGGGGATGGTTTTTTGTGCCTGAGCTCACTTGGAAAAAACTGGCAACATATGAGCAATGATACAGGAATATATATTTAAACAAGAGCAAGAAAGAATAACAAAAACAATAATAACGACAACAATATCAATAACAGTAACAACAACAATATCAAAAACAATATAAACAATATCAACAACAACCAAAAACTACTGTGACGCTACATAGAAAAAAATCCAGAAAAGAGTCCAGGGCTGGAGTCCTCATGCCCAGCGTTTCCTGGTAGCAGCCTGGGTGAAGGGGAGCTTGGTCTGCAAGGGAAAAGGAGGCATCAGCAGGGCCGAGGAGCGGCTCGGGGGCTCCCGTGGAGCAGAGGCTCTTTGGCGGCTGCGCGGGCTCTTTGGCAGCAGCGCTGCCGTCATTGGTGCCCTGGCAGAGGCTTGGCGTGGCCAGCGCAGCCCAGAGGCCGGCAGAGGGGCTGAGGCAGCAGGTGCCCAGGCCTTGGGCGCTCCTGCGCCCTGTGCAGCTCTGCCCCGGCGCCGCGGCCCGCCAGAGCGCCCGCACACCTGGGCCAGGCTCCCGCGCGGCTGCTCCCCAAAGGCAGCGCGGAGCAGCGCCAAGGGGCCGGGCACAGCCCCAGCTCTGCCCGTGCAGCCGGCAGCAGGGACCATACCTGGGGGCTGCAGCCGGAGCTCTCCCAGTCCATGGGCTCCTCTGTGCTGCAGCTGACCAGGCCGCTGCTCCCCATCATCTAGAAGAGAGCAGGAGACCTTGTTGGGGACAGTGTGTGGGGAAGAGGAAGGATAAGGGAAACCTCTGGCTGTAAGGACTGTACCTGGCTGCTACCAGAACTGAGCCACTCCATAGGCTCTGGCTGGTCCCCTGCAGAGCTCCCATTCATGCATGCAGCCTGCAAGACAGCAAGAGACCTTTGCAGGGCAGGTCCCAGAGCTGGCGGTCCCTGGTCCCAGGACCTCTCTTCCTGATTTGGGAAACAGGAAAGTGGCAAGGGGCCAGGCCCAGCCCCAGCTCTCCTCATGCTGCCAGAAGCAGGGGCAATACCTGGATGTTGCAGCTGGAGCTCTCCCAGTCCATGGGCTCCTCGCAACTGCAGCTGCCCAGGCCTTGGGCTCCCAGAGTCTGAAAGAGAGGAGGAGAGCTTGTGGGGACGGTCATGGTGGCAGCGCTGGCTCTGTGCACGGGGCCTCGTGTCCCCTGCGTGCACAGGGCAGGCGGTGCAAAGAGCCAGGGCGCCAGGCTCAGGCAGCAGCCCCCGAGGCCTTGGCCGCTCCTGGCCCTGGCGCAGCTCTGCCCCAGCACCCAGGCCTGCCAGAGCTCCCTGCCACCTCTGCCACTAGCCCTGCAGCTGCTCTCGCAGAGCCAAACGCCAGCCGTCCCCACGCAGCCTCTGCCTGCGCGCACAGTACCTGCACAGAGCTCTCCCACTCCATCTCTTCAACTGGAGAGTTGTCCATTTTTTTAAGTCTCCACCAACTGCAAAAGAAAAGGAGTCATTGTCATTTGCAGCCGTGAGAGCAGGTGTCTCTGTCCCAGCAGCCGCTTGGTGTCTCCGTGTGTGGGAGTGGTGGGGCACAGAGCTGGGCCTGCCCACGGCAGCCTCCTTGTCCCCGGCAGGCCCTTTTGCAGTTGGGGAGCCGAGTGGCAAGTAGAGGAGAGAGAAGGGCAATGTCAGCGGTGTGAGCGCCAAGTGTCGCGTGGTGGCTTTGGGGCCTCCCCTGGGAGGCATCGCGCAGGCTGCCCTGCAGCCCCGCAGCTCCCCTGCATCTTGTGGGCACCACGGGTGGCCCCTGGTGCTGCGCGGCCCTGCTGCTCACCTGGCCTTGCTGCTGCGTGGCCAGCACTGGGGCCACTGTGAGGCGCAGCCCTGGGAAGCTTCCGTGTTCCCGTGGCGATAACTGCCCCTCTGGGATGTTCCAGTGCTGCGTGGGGGGAGGAGGGCAGCGGCAGGGGCCAGGGGGGCCGCCGTGAGGAAGGGTCTGTGTGTGCTGGACTCCCCCTGGCACTGCTGAGCCTGGCGGCAGAGAGCAGTGCGTGGCCTTGGGCTTCCTGGGTGCCAAGGAGGGCTCCTCACGCAGCCCCATGGTGCTGCTGGTGGCTGCCTGCCCAGAGGCCGGACTCCAATTGGGGCTCTGCTTACACCCCTGCAAGCAGCCTTGAATGCCTTCATCTTTCTTCCCTGCTCCACTCCTGCCCTTACCGCCTGATAGTCTCGAGACAGCTTTCTTTTCCATGGTCTAGACATGTTCCTTGGCAGTGCAATGAGTGCGAAGGGCAGTTGTGCCCAGGGCCGGGTGTGCATGTCCTCAACAGAGCCCTTGTGAGTTGGTGGTTGCCTGGGAGCCCCTGGTGTGCTGCTGGGCTCCTTCTCTTGTCCTGCCGTGCACCTTGCAGGTGCCATGTGCTGTGGCTGAGAGCAGCCTTGGTGCGGCTCCTGCACTGCTGCCCCTACCACGGCTTCCTCGGGCTGCAGAGGGCAGAGCAGGCACAAATGTGCCCTCAGCAGCAGCAGGGAGCTGCAGCTGCTGCAGCTCTGCCCAGCACTGGGCTACAATGCTCACTTGCTAATGGAGGTGATTTCCCAGCCTTTGGGTAAGGACAGGAAAGCCAAGGGCAGGTGGAGCAGGAGATCCCCCTCACGCAGAGGAAAATCCCTCCAAAATCAAGCAGTGCAACCCCTGCACCGAAGTGCTGGAGCCCAGAGGAGCATCTTGCTGCTCGCCAAGCTTGCTTGCTGGCATGCTGAAAGGGGCTCCCGCTGGACAGAGTAACCTCCTTCCTGGTCCCCAGATCTTGGCATCTCCCATGCCGACAGAAATGTTCTTCGCATCCCTGACATCACAAGCTCAGAAACAAGAACCCTGCTTATCCAGTGTCACCTTTTTCTAATTAAAGACCAAACTTCATAAATATATTTTAAAATTGCTGACTTTCCCAAGTATGGAAAAGCTGTGCTGTGCTTGCTGAAGCCAAGGTGCCTTCCCCCTTAACTCTATTGGTGCTGGGAGTGCAATTGCAGGCTGAGTGTTTGGCTCCAGTTTTATCTGGGGCAATGGGCCAGGGATTATAGACAAAGGGGATTTACCCTCCTCTCCCTCTGCCTTCCCCTTCCCCAAACACTGTCTCAAAATACAGAATTGGGATCGTGTCAAACCCTGGTTCCTTTGGTTCCAGCAGCAATTCAGCAGCACACAAAGAGTTAAATTATGGCATGAGAGTTTGGCCATGTGTTGAGAGGCCACTTGGCTTTTAGCGGAGGATCTCTAAGCCGTGCGCCTGTTCCTGTGCTACTCACGGCGGCATCAGGGAGGCCGGTGCGCAGGACAGGAGCTGCTCCCTGGGGCAGTGCAGCCCCGCGGCGCAGGGGACAGGGACACTGCACCCTGGGCACCTGTGCAGAGCAGGGGGGGTCTTTTCTCCCCTTTGGAAGCAGCTTGGGAAACAGCCAAATACAGGGGTGGAAAGCAGGTTTGGATGAACTTCCCAGCAAGTGAACAAACTCCCAAGAGCTGAGTGCTTAGCTCTAGGTTAGGGGATCAAGTGCAGCACGGGCAGGTACCAGGACACGTAGCCCCTCTTTCCCCGCACACCTCAGCCCCAGCCCAGCGCCCTCCTGCCAGCAGCCCGTGTGCTTGCGGTGCGCTCTGCGAGCTGCCGTGTCGGCCTCTTGTGCAAGCGCTGTGGTCTCCAGGGCCTCCGCTCCAAGGAGCCCCATCTCTATTGAAGCCATGGATGAGAAGCCCTGTGTCCCTGTCCACGTGGACGTCCATGGGAAGCCGTTGCTGTCCTTGGGCAGCACAGGGATGTGCTGCCCTCACCAAACAGAGTCCCAACAAGGCGCCGCAGCACCCGCTCCCCACAGCCTCTGCAAGGGGCAGTGTGGGGCTGCTGGAGCAGCGCAGCAAGGTGTGCGGCCAAACGCACCCGTCTGCCAGCCAAGGCAGGCGCCCTCGCGCAGCGCCTCTCTGCAGGAGCACCGGGGCATGGCCTGGTACCAACTGCCGCCACCATGGCCAGGCCAAGCCCAGCATGCAGCTGCCACTCCTTCCTTCCCACCCATTTCAATTGCAGGGTTTTGGTGATATTTCAGTGGAAAACAAACCTGGTGTAAATGTTTTTTGTGGAGCTTAACAATCTCTTTGCAAAGTTCCTCGTTCCTTGAGCTTAAAAGAGCCAGGTTATTAACCACCATAGCAGCATTTCTAACCAAAACACTACGACTTAAGCAGGCCAGGAGTGCCAGGAGCTGCTGTCACTCTAACCCATTCCTGGCGCCCAACGCAGGGCTGGGACCGGCCAGGTGATGCCTTGAACTGCAGCTCCCCCCTCTTGAGAAACAGGTGGAGGTGTTTAGGATATTCACCAAACTACAGCTGCTTGCAGTTAAGAAATGATGAGTTATGTGTGAAACTTATGCATTGATTCTTGGACAAAAGCATCTTGCAGCAGTTTGAAGGAGGGTGATCCAGTCTAGAAGAGACATGGTGTTATTGGAGTAAGTCCAGCTAAGGGCCCCTTAGACGATTAGGGGACTGGAGCCTCTCTCATATGAGGTGTAGCTGAGCGAGCTGGGGCTGCATAGCCTGGAGAAGAGAGGACGGAGGAGAGTTTTATCAATGTGCTTAAGTATCCAAAGGGAGGCTGTGATAAGGACAGGTCCAGATTTTTTTCAGTGATGCTCAGTGACAATGATGAAAGGTAATGGGCACAAATTGAAACACAGGAAGGTTTTTCTGAAAATAAGGAAGGTGTCTGAGCATAGGAACAGGCTGCAGAGGAAGGCAGTGGAGTTTCCAGCCCTGGCAATACTGAACAGGTGTCTGGGCAGGGTCTTGGGCCGCCTGCTGGAGGTAGCCCTGTCAAAGCGTGAGGATGAACAAGGTCTCTGAAGGCCCTTTCCAATCTGAGCCATCCTGGAATGTTTAAAGCTAGAATATATCCTTCATGCAGGCAATGTGGAACTTCAGTGTTTCAGAGTGAAACTGATACCCGAGCTCCTGCGTTGGTATTTGTCCAGTGTAAGATGGTTATTGCAATCTATCTTATGACCTTGGCGTTTGCAAAAGTTTTGTTCTTTTCTTTACTTATTTACTTATTTTTCCTGGCCACGTCTGTCTATGATGTATGCTCTACCCCTTAGAAAACTCCTTATAGTCCATGAAAATGCAAATATTATTTTCTAGGAGTTCTCTGTAACATGACAAGTTCTACATTTTTTTTATTTTTATTTACTGATTTTTTTTTCCTTACACTGACCAAGAAACCCTGAAGTGTTTTGACTTTTCTTTAGGAGGCCAAGGCAGGATGCCCCACACTGTCTCCTGAGGAGCTCTCAAATTGACTCAAACTGTCTCCTTATGTCCGCTGTGCAGCGCTTGAGGAGATACTTCCCAAGAAGCAGCTTGATATTCCTGACAGAACAGGAAATGCCTGCATGTCCCGGATGGAACCTGCCTCAGTGGGTGGATTCACATGCCACACTTGCCACCGTGTGCTCTGCTGGTCACTGACTCCTTGAGAGATGTTCTGCAGGTGTCCTCACTACTCCTCTAACTGCATCAGGGGGGAAAGGAAACAACGGAATCCTACCAAGCACTTAACCTGAGCAAACTCTGTGTCTCCTGGAAGTCAGGACATTGAACAGCTTCAGCAAAAGGTCTTCTGCTGTGCTGGAGAAGCAGATGGTGCCTACAGTGATGATCTGGAAATCACAAGAGCACTAGGACCTGCCATAGTCCCTGTTCCCCAAGGGGCTGAGGGACAGAGCAGCCTCCATCGTGGTCCCCAGCACGGGACCCTTCCTGGCAGCAGCCCCTTTCTGCACCAGCTGCCTCCGGGGACACTGCCCCCCGTGACGTGGTCCCTGAGCGTGTCCCAGCCCTGCTGGGCCCTGTGTCCCCCAGGGACTCGGGGAGTTCGGCCCTGCATCTCCAGGCCCCGTGTCCCTGGGGCGGGACAGCTTCCCTTTGCCTGTGGCTTGCGCCCTGAGGGGACCCATTGTGTGCGGCAACCTGAGAGTTGAGAGCTGCCCCGCGGTGGGGCTGGGGCTTCTTCCCCTTTGGGCATCCTGTGGGACACGTGTGCAGGTCAGGTGAAGGAAGGCCCTACACTTAGGGATTAATAGCAGGTTGATTTTTAATTGTCCTTGGTATAAGAATCTAATTTGACACATTTTCAGGATGCCCTGAGGCCTTCCCAAATCTCGTACACAGAATTGCTAGCATCATACATGAGGGAAGCACTACTTGTACATGGTAAATGCTAGCACATTTCTTCCTGAATGTTCAGAGGATTCTCATCCTTGAAGCAGTTTCCTTTAGTGCAGGGTGCCGGGTTAAGGGTAAGGGAGGGATTCTCACGGTCCAGCCATAAGTGTTGGTCAGGTGTCATTCCCGATTCCTGCTCCGCTTATCAGTTCTAGGCCCTGTCATTTATACAATTAGGTGGAAGAAGACACGCCCATGATATGGTCATCCTCATAAGGTGATCCTTCCAGAATCTGCAGACAAGTTGCGTAAGATTCTCTGCTCCCTGCAGCATGAGTGAGTGGCATTGTGCACTGCCAGTGGGTGCCTCTGCAAGACTTTCCAGATTCTTATTTGAGAAGTCCTTGAAAAGTGCATGCAAACTCCAGCATATGTTCTTGCTGCATCAGTGTCTGTGTGTGCCTTTTTGCTTGCTCATTCCATATGTATTGTTGGAGGGTGGTATTTGAGTAGGGCAAGTGGATTACTCTACTCCTGAAGAGAAAAGTGTATTGTTGACAGAGATTTTATGTGGAATGTGTGGGTGTTGGGGACAGCTTTTTAGTAGGGAAGTGCTGCAAAGGGAAATGTAGCTGTGGTGCCGGTGCTGGGAAGGGATGAAAGGAAGCAGGGGCAATGTTTGGCGGCTTCGCTAAGCATGCAGTGGCTAGTGATTTTAGCTGTGAGGCCTGTCTTTTGTGGGAGGTGATTGAGCAGGGTGACCATGCTGGTAGCAAGGTGTGAGAATTGTGGTGTAATGGTTGGGAGGGAATGAAGCAGAGCAAGCAAGCGTTGTGAGGCTGCCCTCCTCATAGAGAGTGAAGGCTTTGTTCTGTCAGTCATTTACATATAAATCCCCCTTGCCGGTGCACATGTGCAGCATGAACAAAGAAATGTGTGAATGAAGCATGCAGCTTCCTGAGTGCATGAATGAAGCATGCAGCAACATGAATGAAGGGCAGCATGAATGAAGGACTACCATCTCTACATGTGCTTTGGTGAAATCCTGGCTCCAGAAATGACTTCTCAAGCAATCTCTCTTAAGCAGCTCTGTGGAGGGGAGTTTGGGAAGTCTGCTTGACAACAGGTCAAGCAGGAGGCAGCAATGTGCCCTTGTGTCAAGGATGGCCAGAGGGATGCTGGCCTGCACGAGGAGGAGTGTTGGCAGCAGGTGGAGGGGGCTGATCGTGCCCCTCCCCTCAGCTCTGCTCAGGCCACACCTGGACTCTTGTGTGCAGAAATATTGTGGGCTGCCCAGGACAAGAGGGATGTGGAACTTGCAGAGAGTGACCAGCTTAGTGCCACAAAGATGATGAAGGAACTGGAGCGTCTATCTTATGAGGAAAGAGTAAGCGATTTGGGCCTGTTTATCCTGGAAAAAACAAGAGTGAGAGGGGAACTTATCAAGAGGTACAAACAGCTGAGGGGAGGATGTAAAAAGGACAGGGCCAAACTCTTCTCGGTGGTGCCCAGCAATAGCCCAAGAGCTAAAGGGTGTAGATTGCAACACAGTTACAATGGATGCAAATTGCTACAAACTTTCAATGTGCATATGAGGAAGGGCTTTTTGACAGTTAGGGTGACGGAGCACTGGAAGCGAGTGTCCAGCGAGGTTGTGCAGGCTCCTTCTTTGGAGCTCTTCCAAAGCCTCCTGGGTGTGATCCTGTGCAACGCGCTGTAGGAGTCCCTGCTTGTGCAGGAGGGGGTTGGACTGATGATCTCGAGAGGTCCCTTCCAACGTCAACCCCTGTGTGACTGTGTGACTTGGGAGGGCTCCGTGGGCACCCAGGACGGCAGTGATGTTGGAAGGGCAGTGGTGGGGTTTTGTCAGGCCGTAAGGCCTCTTCTCTTGTGGCACCGAGTTGTCACCATGAGCAACTGGCAGATGGCCCTGCAGACGGCAGAGGGACAGAGCAGCCTCCATCGTGGTCCCCAGCACGGGGCCCTTCCTGGCAGCAGCCCATTTCTGCACCAGCTGCCTCCGGGGACACTGCCCCCCGTGACGTGGTCCCTGAGTGTGTCCCAGCCCTGCAGGGCCCTGTGTCCCCCAGGGGCTTGTGGAGTTCGGCCCTGCATCTCCAGGCCCCGTGTCCCTGGGGCGCGACAGCTTCCCTTTGCCTGTGGCTTGGGCACTGCGGGGACACGTTGTGTGCGCCACCCGGAGAGTTGAGAGCTGCCCCACAGTGGGGCTGGGGCTTCTTCCCCAGGGCCACATGCGAATGGAATTCCAGGAAGGAATTTTTTGCTGTTGCTCCCATGCCCCTGGTGCACACAGGGCTCCACACACACACCTGCGGTGGGGATGGTTTTTTGTGCCTGAGCTCACTTGGAAAAAACTGGCAACATATGAGCAATGATACAGGAATATATATTTAAACAAGAGCAAGAAAGAATAACAAAAACAATAATAACGACAACAATATCAATAACAGTAACAACAACAATATCAAAAACAATATAAACAATATCAACAACAACCAAAAACTACTGTGACGCTACATAGAAAAAAATCCAGAAAAGAGTCCAGGGCTGGAGTCCTCATGCCCAGCGTTTCCTGGTAGCAGCCTGGGTGAAGGGGAGCTTGGTCTGCAAGGGAAAAGGAGGCATCAGCAGGGCCGAGGAGCGGCTCGGGGGCTCCCGTGGAGCAGAGGCTCTTTGGCGGCTGCGCGGGCTCTTTGGCAGCAGCGCTGCCGTCATTGGTGCCCTGGCAGAGGCTTGGCGTGGCCAGCGCAGCCCAGAGGCCGGCAGAGGGGCTGAGGCAGCAGGTGCCCAGGCCTTGGGCGCTCCTGCGCCCTGTGCAGCTCTGCCCCGGCGCCGCGGCCCGCCAGAGCGCCCGCACACCTGGGCCAGGCTCCCGCGCGGCTGCTCCCCAAAGGCAGCGCGGAGCAGCGCCGAGGGGCCGGGCACAGCCCCAGCTCTGCCCGTGCAGCCGGCAGCAGGGGCCATACCTGGGGGCTGCAGCCGGAGCTCTCCCAATCCATCGGCTCTTCTTGGCTGCAGCCGACCAGGGTGATGCTCCCCACGGTCTGGAAGAGAGGAGGAGACCTTGGTGGGGACGGTGCATGGGGAAGAGGAAGGGCAAGGGCATCCAGGGGCTACGGGGGCTGTACCTGGCTGCTGCCGTAACTGAGCCACTCCATAGGCTCAGGGTGGTCCCCTGAAGGCCCCCTATCCATGTGCGGAGCCTGTAAGAGAGAGGGAGGCGTTTTCAAGACAAGTCCCAGAGCTGGGGAGGTCTGGCCCCAGGGCCCCTCTTCCTGCAGCGAGAATCGGGAAAGCGAGAAGGGGCCAACCCCATCCCCAGCTGTCCATGTGCACCCGGCAGCAGCAGCAATACCTGGAGGGCACAGCTAGAGGTCTCCCACTCCATAGGCTCTTCATCCTGGCTGCATCCAGCCAGGCTGTGGGTTCCTGGGCTCTGGAAGAGAGCAGGAGAGCATAGGGGGACAGTCATGGTGGCAGATCTGGCTCTGTGCATGGGGCCTCGTGTGCCCTGCGTGCACAGGGCAGGCGGTGCACAGAGCCAGGGCGCCAGGCTCAGGCAGCAGCCCCCGAGGCCTTGGCCGCTCCTGGCCCTGGCGCAGCTCTGCCCCAGCACCCAGGCCTGCCAGAGCTCCCTGCCACCTCTGCCACTAGCCCTGCAGCTGCTCTCGCAGAGCCAAACGCCAGCCGTCCCCACGCAGCCTCTGCCTGCGCGCACAGTACCTGCACAGAGCTCTCCCACTCCATCTCTTCAACTGGAGAGTTGTCCATTTTTTTAAGTCTCCACCAACTGCAAAAGAAAAGGAGTCATTGTCATTTGCAGCCGTGAGAGCAGGTGTCTCTGTCCCAGCAGCCGCTTGGTGTCTCCGTGTGTGGGAGTGGTGGGGCACAGAGCTGGGCCTGCCCGCGGCAGCCTCCTTGTCCCCGGCAGGCCCTTTTGCAGTTGGGGAGCCGAGTGGCAAGTAGAGGAGAGAGAAGGGCAATGTCAGCGGTGTGAGCGCCAAGTGTCGCGTGGTGGCTTTGGGGCCTCCCCTGGGAGGTATCGCGCAGGCTGCCCTGCAGCCCCGCAGCTCCCCTGCATCTTGTGGGCACCACGGGTGGCCCCTGGTGCTGCGCGGCCCTGTTGCTCACCTGGCCTTGCTGCTGCGTGGCCAGCACTGGGGCCACTGTGAGGCGCAGCCCTGGGAAGCTTCCGTGTTCCCGTGGCGATAACTGCCCCTCTGGGATGTTCCAGTGCTCCGTGGGGGGAGGAGGGCAGCGGCAGGGGCCAGGGGGGCCGCCGTGAGGAAGGGTCTGCGTGTGCTGGACTTCCCCTGGCACTGCTGAGCCTGGCGGCAGAGAGCAGTGCGTGGCCTTGGGCTTCCTGGGTGCCAAGGAGGGCTCCTCACGCAGCCCCATGGTGCTGCTGGTGGCTGCCTGCCCAGAGGCCGGACTCCACTTGGGGCTCTGCTTACACCCCTGCAAGCAGCCTTGAATGCCTTCATCTTTCTTCCCTGCTCCACTCCTGCCCTTACCGCCTGATAGTCTCGAGACAGCTTTCTTTTCCATGGTCTAGACATGTTCCTTGGCAGTGCAATGAGTGCGAAGGGCAGTTGTGCCCAGGGCCGGGTGTGCATGTCCTCAACAGAGCCCTTTGAGTTGGTGGTTGCCTGGGAGCCCCTGGTGTGCTGCTGGGCTCCTTCTCTTGTCCTGCCGTGCACCTTGCAGGTGCCATGTGCTGTGGCTGAGAGCAGCCTTGGTGCGGCTCCTGCACTGCTGCCCCTACCACGGCCTCCTCGGGCTGCAGAGGGCAGAGCAGGCACAAATGTGCCCTCAGCAGCAGCAGGGAGCTGCAGCTGCTGCAGCTCTGCCCAGCACTGGGCTACAATGCTCACTTGCTAATGGAGGTGATTTCCCAGCCTTTGGGTAAGGACAGGAAAGCCAAGGGCAGGTGGAGCAGGAGATCCCCCTCACGCAGAGGAAAATCCCTCCAAAATCAAGCAGTGCAACCCCTGCACTGAAGTGCTGGAGCCCAGAGGAGCATCTTGCTGCTCGCCAAGCTTGCTTGCTGGCATGCCACAAGGGGCTGCTGCTGGACAGAGAAACCTCCATCCTGGTCCCCAGATCTTGGCTTCACTCATTCCAATGGAAATCCTCTTGGCATCTCTGACATCACAAGCTCAGAAACAAGAACCCTGCTTATCCAGTGTCACCTTTTTCTAATTAAAGACCAAACTTCATAAATATATTTTAAAATTGCTGACTTTCCCAAGTATGGAAAAGCTGTGCTGTGCTTGCTGAAGCCAAGGTGCCTTCCCCCTTAACTCTATTGGTGCTGGGAGTGCAATTGCAGGCTGAGTGTTTGGCTCCAGTTTTATCTGGGGCAATGGGCCAGGGATTATAGACAGAGGGGATTTACCCTCCTCTCCCTCTGCCTTCCCCTTCCCCAAACACTGTCTCAAAATACAGAATTGGGATCGTGTCAAACCCTGGTTCCTTTGGTTCCAGCAGCAATTCAGCAGCACACAAAGAGTTAAATTATGGCATGAGAGTTTGGCCATGTGTTGAGAGGCCACTTGGCTTTTAGCGGAGGATCTCTAAGCCGTGCGCCTGTTCCTGTGCTGCTCACGGTGGCATCGGGGAGGCCGGTGCGCAGGACAGGAGCTGCTCCCTGGGGCAGTGCAGCCCCGCGGCGCAGGGGACAGGGACACTGCGCCCTGGGCACCTGTGCAGAGCAGGGGGGGTCTTTTCTCCCCTTTGGAAGCAGCTTGGGAAACAGCCAAATACAGGGGTGGAAAGCAGGTTTGGTTGAACTTCCCAGCAAGTGAACAAACTCCCAAGAGCTGAGTGCTTAGCTCTAGGTTAGGGGATCAAGTGCAGCACGGGCAGCTACCAGGACACGTAGCCTCTCTTCCCCCGCACACCTCAGCCCCAGCCCAGCGCCCTCCTGCCAGCAGCCCGTGTGCTTGCGGTGCGCTCTGCGAGCCGCCGTGCCGGCCTCTTGTGCAAGCGCTGTGGTCTCCAGGGCCTCCGCTCCAAGGAGCCCCATCTCTATTGAAGCCATGGATGAGAAGCCCTGTGTCCCTGTCCACGTGGACGTCCATGGGAAGCCGTTGCTGTCCTTGGGCAGCACAGGGATGTGCTGCCCTCACCAAACAGAGTCCCCACAAGGGGCCGCAGCACCCGCTCCCCACAGCCTCTGCAAGGGGCAGTGTGGGGCTGCTGGAGCAGCGCAGCAAGGTGTGCGGCCAAACGCACCCGTCTGCCAGCCAAGGCAGGCGCCCTCGCGCAGCGCCTCTCTGCAGGAGCACCGGGGCATGGCCTGGTACCAACTGCCGCCACCATGGCCAGGCCAAGCCCAGCATGCAGCTGCCACTCCTTCCTTCCCACCCATTTCAATTGCAGGGTTTTGGTGACATTTCAGTGGAAAACAAACCTGGTGTAAATGTTTTTTGTGGAGCTTAACAATCTCTTTGCAAAGTTCCTCATTCCTTGAGCTTAAAAGAGCCAGGTTATTAACCACCATAGCAGCATTTCTAACCAAAACACTACGACTTAAGCAGGCCAGGAGTGCCAGGAGCTGCTGTCACTCTAACCCATTCCTGGCGCCCAACGCAGGGCTGGGACCGGCCAGGTGATGCCTTGAACTGCAGCTCCCCCCTCTTGAGAAGCAGGTGGAGGTGTTTAGGATATTCACCAAACTACAGCTGCTTGCAGTTAAGAAATGATGAGTTATGTGTGAAACTTATGCATTGATTCTTGGACAAAAGCATCTTGCAGCAGTTTGAAGGAGGGTGATCCAGTCTAGAAGAGACATGGTGTTATTGGAGTAAGTCCAGCTAAGGGCCCCTTAGACGATTAGGGGACTGGAGCCTCTCTCATATGAGGTGTAGCTGAGCGAGCTGGGGCTGCATAGCCTGGAGAAGAGAGGACGGAGGAGAGTTTTATCAATGTGCTTAAGTATCCAAAGGGAGGCTGTGATAAGGACAGGTCCAGATTTTTTTCAGTGATGCTCAGTGACAATGATGAAAGGTAATGGGCACAAATTGAAACACAGGAAGGTTTTTCTGAAAATAAGGAAGGTGTCTGAGCATAGGAACAGGCTGCAGAGGAAGGCAGTGGAGTTTCCAGCCCTGGCAATACTGAACAGGTGTCTGGGCAGGGTCTTGGGCCGCCTGCTGGAGGTAGCCCTGTCAAAGCGTGAGGATGAACAAGGTCTCTGAAGGCCCTTTCCAATCTGAGCCATCCTGGAATGTTTAAAGCTAGAATATATCCTTCATGCAGGCAATGTGGAACTTCAGTGTTTCAGAGTGAAACTGATACCCGAGCTCCTGCGTTGGTATTTGTCCAGTGTAAGATGGTTATTGCAATCTATCTTATGACCTTGGCGTTTGCAAAAGTTTTGTTCTTTTCTTTACTTATTTACTTATTTTTCCTGGCCACGTCTGTCTATGATGTATGCTCTACCCCTTAGAAAACTCCTTATAGTCCATGAAAATGCAAATATTATTTTCTAGGAGTTCTCTGTAACATGACAAGTTCTACATTTTTTTTATTTTTATTTACTGATTTTTTTTTCCTTACACTGACCAAGAAACCCTGAAGTGTTTTGACTTTTCTTTAGGAGGCCAAGGCAGGATGCCCCACACTGTCTCCTGAGGAGCTCTCAAATTGACTCAAACTGTCTCCTTATGTCCGCTGTGCAGCGCTTGAGGAGATACTTCCCAAGAAGCAGCTTGATATTCCTGACAGAACAGGAAATGCCTGCATGTCCCGGATGGAACCTGCCTCAGTGGGTGGATTCACATGCCACACTTGCCACCGTGTGCTCTGCTGGTCACTGACTCCTTGAGAGATGTTCTGCAGGTGTCCTCACTACTCCTCTAACTGCATCAGGGGGGAAAGGAAACAACGGAATCCTACCAAGCACTTAACCTGAGCAAACTCTGTGTCTCCTGGAAGTCAGGACGTTGAACAGCTTCAGCAAAAGGTCTTCTGCTGTGCTGGAGAAGCAGATGGTGCCTACAGTGATGATCTGGAAATCACAAGAGCACTAGGACCTGCCATAGTCCCTGTTTCCCAAGGGGCTGAGGGACAGAGCAGCCTCCATCGTGGTCCCCAGCACGGGGCCCTTCCTGGCAGCAGCCCCTTTCTGCACCAGCTGCCTCCGGGGACACTGCCCCCCGTGACATGGTCCCTGAGCGTGTCCCAGCCCTGCTGGGCCCTGTGTCCCCCAGGGGCTCGTGGAGTTCGGCCCTGCATCTCCAGGCCCCGTGTCCCTGGGGCGGGACAGCTTCCCTTTGCCTGTGGCTTGCGCCCTGAGGGGACCCATTGTGTGCGGCAACCTGAGAGTTGAGAGCTGCCCCGCGGTGGGGCTGGGGCTTCTTCCCCTTTGGGCATCCTGTGGGACACGTGTGCAGGTCAGGTGAAGGAAGGCCCTACACTTAGGGATTAATAGCAGGTTGATTTTTAATTGTCCTTGGTATAAGAATCTAATTTGACACATTTTCAGGATGCCCTGAGGCCTTCCCAAATCTCATACACAGAATTGCTAGCATCATACATGAGGGAAGCACTACTTGTACGTGGTAAATGCTAGGACATTTCTTCCTGAATGTTCAGAGGATTCTCATCCTTGCAAGCAGTTTCCTTTAGTGCAGGGTGCCGGGTTAAGGGTAAGGGAGGGATTCTGGCGGTCCAGCCATAAGTGTTGGTCAGGTGTCATTCCTGATTCCTGCTCCACTTATCAGTGCTAGGCCCTGTCATTTATACAATTAGGTGGAAGAAGACACGCCCATGATATGGTCATCCTCATAAGGTGATCCTTCCAGAATCTGCAGACAAGTTGCGTAAGATTCTCTGCTCCCTGCAGCATGAGTGAGTGGCATTGTGCACTGCCAGTGGGTGCCTCTGCAAGACTTTCCAGATTCTTATTTGAGAAGTCCTTGAAAAGTGCATGCAAACTCCAGCATATGTTCTTGCTGCATCAGTGTCTGTGTGTGCCTTTTTGCTTGCTCATTCCATATGTATTGTTGGAGGGTGGTATTTGAGTAGGGCAAGTGGATTACTCTAGGCCTGAAGAGAAAAGTGTATTGTTGACAGAGATTTTATGTGGAATGTGTGGGTGTTGGGGACAGCTTTTTAGTAGGGAAATGCTGCAAAGGGAAATGCAGCTGTGGTGCCGGTGCTGGGAATGGATGAAAGGAAGCAGGGGCAATGTTTGGAGGCTTCGCTAAGCATGCAGTGGCTAGTGATTTTAGCTGTGAGGCCTGTCTTTTGTGGGAGGTGATTGAGCAGGGTGACCATGCTGGTAGCAAGGTGTGAGAATTGTGGTGTAATGGTTGGGAGGGAATGAAGCAGAGCAAGCAAGCGTTGTGAGGCTGCCCTCCTCATAGAGAGTGAAGGCTTTGTTCTGTCAGTCATTTACATATAAATCCCCCTTGCCGGTGCACATGTGCAGCATGAACAAAGAAATGTGTGAATGAAGCATGCAGCTTCCTGAGTGCATGAATGAAGCATGCAGCAACATGAATGAAGGGCAGCATGAATGAAGGACTACCATCTCTACATGTGCTTTGGTGAAATCCTGGCTCCAGAAATGACTTCTCAAGCAATCTCTCTTAAGCAGCTCTGTGGAGGGGAGTTTGGGAAGTCTGCTTGACAACAGGTCAAGCAGGAGGCAGCAATGTGCCCTTGTGTCAAGGATGGCCAGAGGGATGCTGGCCTGCACGAGGAGGAGTGTTGGCAGCAGGTGGAGGGGGCTGATCGTGCCCCTCTCCTCAGCTCTGCTCAGGCCACACCTGGACTCTCGTGTGCAGAAATATTGTGGGCTGCCCAGGACAAGAGGGATGTGGAACTTGCAGAGAGCGACCAGCTTAGTGCCACAAAGATGATGAAGGAACTGGAGCGTCTATCTTATGAGGAAAGAGTAAGCGATTTGGGCCTGTTTATCCTGGAAAAAACAAGAGTGAGAGGGGAACTTATCAAGAGGTACAAACAGCTGAGGGGAGGATGTAAAAAGGACAGGGCCAAACTCTTCTCGGTGGTGCCCAGCAATAGCCCAAGAGCTAAAGGGTGTAGATTGCAACACAGTTACAATGGATGCAAATTGCTACAAACTTTCAATGTGCATATGAGGAAGGGCTTTTTGACAGTTAGGGTGACGGAGCACTGGAAGCGAGTGTCCAGCGAGGTTGTGCAGGCTCCCTCTTTGGAGCTCTTCCAAACCCTCCTGGGTGTGATCCTGTGCAACGCGCTGTAGGGGTCCCTGCTTGTGCAGGAGGGGGTTGGACTGATGATCTCGAGAGGTCCCTTCCAACGTCAACCCCTGTGTGACTGTGTGACTTGGGAGGGCTCCGTGGGCACCCAGGACGGCAGTGATGTTGGAAGGGCAGTGGTGGGGTTTTGTCAGGCCGTAAGGCCTCTTCTCTTGTGGCACCGAGTTGTCACCATGAGCAACTGGCAGATGGCCCTGCAGACGGCAGAGGGACAGAGCAGCCTCCATCGTAGTCCCCAGCACGGGGCCCTCCCTGGCAGCAGCCCATTTCTGCACCAGCTGCCTCCGGGGACACTGCCCCCCGTGACATGGTCCCTGAGTGTGTCCCAGCCCTGCAGGGCCCTGTGTCCCCCAGGGGCTTGTGGAGTTCGGCCCTGCATCTCCAGGCCGCGTGTCCCTGGGGCGCGACAGCTTCCCTTTGCCTGTGGCTTGGGCCCTGCGGGGACACGTTGTGTGCGGCACCCGGAGAGTTGAGAGCTGCCCCACAGTGGGGCTGGGGCTTCTTCCCCAGGGCCACATGTGAATGGAATTCCAGGAAGGAATTTTTTGCTGTTGCTCCCATGCCCCTGGTGCACACAGGGCTCCACACACACACCTGCGGTGGGGATGGTTTTTTGTGCCTGAGCTCACTTGGAAAAAACTGGCAACATATGAGCAATGATACAGGAATATATATTTAAACAAGAGCAAGAAAGAATAACAAAAACAATAATAACGACAACAATATCAATAACAGTAACAACAACAATATCAAAAACAATATAAACAATATCAACAACAACCAAAAACTACTGTGACGCTACATAGAAAAAAATCCAGAAAAGAGTCCAGGGCTGGAGTCCTCATGCCCAGCGTTTCCTGGTAGCAGCCTGGGTGAAGGGGAGCTTGGTCTGCAAGGGAAAAGGAGGCATCAGCAGGGCCGAGGAGCGGCTCGGGGGCTCCCGTGGAGCAGAGGCTCTTTGGCGGCTGCGCGGGCTCTTTGGCAGCAGCGCTGCCGTCATTGGTGCCCTGGCAGAGGCTTGGCGTGGCCAGCGCAGCCCAGAGGCCGGCAGAGGGGCTGAGGCAGCAGGTGCCCAGGCCTTGGGCGCTCCTGCGCCCTGTGCAGCTCTGCCCCGGCGCCGCGGCCCGCCAGAGCGCCCGCACACCTGGGCCAGGCTCCCGCGCGGCTGCTCCCCAAAGGCAGCGCGGAGCAGCGCCAAGGGGCCGGGCACAGCCCCAGCTCTGCCCGTGCAGCCGGCAGCAGGGGCCATACCTGGGGGCTGCAGCTGGAGCTCTCCCAATCCATCGGCTCTTCTTGGCTGCAGCCGACCAGGGTGATGCTCCCCACGGTCTGGAAGAGAGGAGGAGACCTTGGTGGGGACGGTGCATGGGGAAGAGGAAGGGCAAGGGCATCCAGGGGCTACGGGGGCTGTACCTGGCTGCTGCCGTAACTGAGCCACTCCATAGGCTCAGGGTGGTCCCCTGAAGGCCCCCTATCCATGTGCGGAGCCTGTAAGAGAGAGGGAGGCGTTTTCAAGACAAGTCCCAGAGCTGGGGAGGTCTGGCCCCAGGGCCCCTCTTCCTGCAGCGAGAATCGGGAAAGTGAGAAGGGGCCAACCCCATCCCCAGCTGTCCATGTGCACCCGGCAGCAGCAGCAATACCTGGAGGGCACAGCTAGAGGTCTCCCACTCCATAGGCTCTTCATCCTGGCTGCATCCAGCCAGGCTGTGGGTTCCTGGGCTCTGGAAGAGAGCAGGAGAGCATAGGGGGACAGTCATGGTGGCAGATCTGGCTCTGTGCATGGGGCCTCGTGTGCCCTGCGTGCACAGGGCAGGCGGTGCAAAGAGCCAGGGCGCCAGGCTCAGGCAGCAGCCCCCGAGGCCTTGGCCGCTCCTGGCCCTGGTGCAGCTCTGCCCCAGCACCCAGGCCTGCCAGAGCTCCCTGCCACCTCTGCCACCAGCCCTGCAGCTGCTCTCGCAGAGCCAAACGCCAGCCGTCCCCACGCAGCCTCTGCCTGCGCGCACAGTACCTGCACAGAGCTCTCCCACTCCATCTCTTCAACTGGAGAGTTGTCCATTTTTTTAAGTCTCCACCAACTGCAAAAGAAAAGGAGTCATTGTCATTTGCAGCCGTGAGAGCAGGTGTCTCTGTCCCAGCAGCCGCTTGGTGTCTCCGTGTGTGGGAGTGGTGGGGCACAGAGCTGGGCCTGCCCGCGGCAGCCTCCTTGTCCCCGGCAGGCCCTTTTGCAGTTGGGGAGCCGAGTGGCAAGTAGAGGAGAGAGAAGGGCAATGTCAGCGGTGTGAGCGCCAAGTGTCGCGTGGTGGCTTTGGGGCCTCCCCTGGGAGGCATCGCGCAGGCTGCCCTGCAGCCCCGCAGCTCCCCTGCATCTTGTGGGCACCACGGGTGGCCCCTGGTGCTGCGCGGCCCTGTTGCTCACCTGGCCTTGCTGCTGCGTGGCCAGCACTGGGGCCACTGTGAGGCGCAGCCCTGGGAAGCTTCCGTGTTCCCGTGGCGATAACTGCCCCTCTGGGATGTTCCAGTGCTGCGTGGGGGGAGGAGGGCAGCGGCAAGGGCCAGGGGGGCCGCCGTGAGGAAGGGTCTGCGTGTGCTGGACTCCCCCTGGCACTGCTGAGCCTGGCGGCAGAGAGCAGTGCGTGGCCTTGGGCTTCCTGGGTGCCAAGGAGGGCTCCTCACGCAGCCCCATGGTGCTGCTGGTGGCTGCCTGCCCAGAGGCCGGACTCCAATTGGGGCTCTGCTTACACCCCTGCAAGCAGCCTTGAATGCCTTCATCTTTCTTCCCTGCTCCACTCCTGCCCTTACCGCCTGATAGTCTCGAGACAGCTTTCTTTTCCATGGTCTAGACATGTTCCTTGGCAGTGCAATGAGTGCGAAGGGCAGTTGTGCCCAGGGCCGGGTGTGCATGTCCTCAACAGAGCCCTTGTGAGTTGGTGGTTGCCTGGGAGCCCCTGGTGTGCTGCTGGGCTCCTTCTCTTGTCCTGCCGTGCACCTTGCAGGTGCCATGTGCTGTGGCTGAGAGCAGCCTTGCCTTCCCCCTTAACTCTATTGGTGCTGGGAGTGCAATTGCAGGCTGAGTGTTTGGCTCCAGTTTTATCTGGGGCAATGGGCCAGGGATTATAGACAGAGGGGATTTACCCTCCTCTCCCTCTGCCTTCCCCTTCCCCAAACACTGTCTCAAAATACAGAATTGGGATCGTGTCAAACCCTGGTTCCTTTGGTTCCAGCAGCAATTCAGCAGCACACAAAGAGTTAAATTATGGCATGAGAGTTTGGCCATGTGTTGAGAGGCCACTTGGCTTTTAGCGGAGGATCTCTAAGCCGTGCGCCTGTTCCTGTGCTGCTCACGGCGGCATCAGGGAGGCCGGTGCGCAGGACAGGAGCTGCTCCCTGGGGCAGTGCAGCCCCGCGGCGCAGGGGACAGGGACACTGCGCCCTGGGCACCTGTGCAGAGCAGGGGGGGTCTTTTCTCCCCTTTGGAAGCAGCTTGGGAAACAGCCAAATACAGGGGTGGAAAGCAGGTTTGGTTGAACTTCCCAGCAAGTGAACAAACTCCCAAGAGCTGAGTGCTTAGCTCTAGGTTAGGGGATCAAGTGCAGCACGGGCAGCTACCAGGACACGTAGCCTCTCTTCCCCCGCACACCTCAGCCCCAGCCCAGCGCCCTCCTGCCAGCAGCCCGTGTGCTTGCGGTGCGCTCTGCGAGCCGCCGTGCCGGCCTCTTGTGCAAGCGCTGTGGTCTCCAGGGCCTCCGCTCCAAGGAGCCCCATCTCTATTGAAGCCATGGATGAGAAGCCCTGTGTCCCTGTCCACGTGGACATCCATGGGAAGCCGTTGCTGTCCTTGGGCAGCACAGGGACACGCTGCCCTCACCAAACAGAGTCCCCACAAGGGGCCGCAGCACCCGCTCCCCACAGCCTCTGCAAGGGGCAGTGTGGGGCTGCTGGAGCAGCGCAGCAAGGTGTGCGGCCAAACGCACCCATCTGCCAGCCAAGGCAGGCGCCCTCGCGCAGCGCCTCTCTGCAGGAGCACCGGGGCATGGCCTGGTACCAACTGCCGCCACCATGGCCAGGCCAAGCCCAGCATGCAGCTGCCACTCCTTCCTTCCCACCCATTTCAATTGCAGGGTTTTGGTGATATTTCAGTGGAAAACAAACCTGGTGTAAATGTTTTTTGTGGAGCTTAACAATCTCTTTGCAAAGTTCCTCATTCCTTGAGCTTAAAAGAGCCAGGTTATTAACCACCATAGCAGCATTTCTAACCAAAACACTACGACTTAAGCAGGCCAGGAGTGCCAGGAGCTGCTGTCACTCTAACCCATTCCTGGCGCCCAACGCAGGGCTGGGACCGGCCAGGTGATGCCTTGAACTGCAGCTCCCCCCTCTTGAGAAGCAGGTGGAGGTGTTTAGGATATTCACCAAACTACAGCTGCTTGCAGTTAAGAAATGATGAGTTATGTGTGAAACTTATGCATTGATTCTTGGACAAAAGCATCTTGCAGCAGTTTGAAGGAGGGTGATCCAGTCTAGAAGAGACATGGTGTTATTGGAGTAAGTCCAGCTAAGGGCCCCTTAGACGATTAGGGGACTGGAGCCTCTCTCATATGAGGTGTAGCTGAGCGAGCTGGGGCTGCATAGCCTGGAGAAGAGAGGACGGAGGAGAGTTTTATCAATGTGCTTAAGTATCCAAAGGGAGGCTGTGATAAGGACAGGTCCAGATTTTTTTCAGTGATGCTCAGTGACAATGATGAAAGGTAATGGGCACAAATTGAAACACAGGAAGGTTTTTCTGAAAATAAGGAAGGTGTCTGAGCATAGGAACAGGCTGCAGAGGAAGGCAGTGGAGTTTCCAGCCCTGGCAATACTGAACAGGTGTCTGGGCAGGGTCTTGGGCCGCCTGCTGGAGGTAGCCCTGTCAGAGCGTGAGGATGAACAAGGTCTCTGAAGGCCCTTTCCAATCTGAGCCATCCTGGAATGTTTAAAGCTAGAATATATCCTTCATGCAGGCAATGTGGAACTTCAGTGTTTCAGAGTGAAACTGATACCCGAGCTCCTGCGTTGGTATTTGTCCAGTGTAAGATGGTTATTGCAATCTATCTTATGACCTTGGCGTTTGCAAAAGTTTTGTTCTTTTCTTTACTTATTTACTTATTTTTCCTGGCCACGTCTGTCTATGATGTATGCTCTACCCCTTAGAAAACTCCTTATAGTCCATGAAAATGCAAATATTATTTTCTAGGAGTTCTCTGTAACATGACAAGTTCTACATTTTTTTTATTTTTATTTACTGATTTTTTTTTCCTTACACTGACCAAGAAACCCTGAAGTGTTTTGACTTTTCTTTAGGAGGCCAAGGCAGGATGCCCCACACTGTCTCCTGAGGAGCTCTCAAATTGACTCAAACTGTCTCCTTATGTCCGCTGTGCAGCGCTTGAGGAGATACTTCCCAAGAAGCAGCTTGATATTCCTGACAGAACAGGAAATGCCTGCATGTCCCGGATGGAACCTGCCTCAGTGGGTGGATTCACATGCCACACTTGCCACCGTGTGCTCTGCTGGTCACTGACTCCTTGAGAGATGTTCTGCAGGTGTCCTCACTACTCCTCTAACTGCATCGGGGGAAAGGAAACAACGGAATCCTACCAAGCACTTAACCTGAGCAAACTCTGTGTCTCCTGGAAGTCAGGACATTGAACAGCTTCAGCAAAAGGTCTTCTGCTGTGCTGGAGAAGCAGATGGTGCCTACAGTGATGATCTGGAAATCACAAGAGCACTAGGACCTGCCATAGTCCCTGTTCCCCAAGGGGCTGAGGGACAGAGCAGCCTCCATCTTGGTCCCCAGTACGGGGCCCTTCCTGGCAGCAGCCCCTTTCTGCACCAGCTGCCTCCGGGGACACTGCCCCCCGTGACATGGTCCCTGAGCGTGTCCCAGCCCTGCTGGGCCCTGTGTCCCCCAGGGGCTCGTGGAGTTCGGCCCTGCATCTCCAGGCCCCGTATCCCTGGGGCGCGACAGCTTCCCTTTGGCTGTGGCTTGCGCCCTGAGGGGACCCATTGTGTGCGGCAACCTGAGAGTTGAGAGCTGCCCCGCGGTGGGGCTGGGGCTTCTTCCCCTTTGGGCATCCTGTGGGACACGTGTGCAGGTCAGGTGAAGGAAGGCCCTACACTTAGGGATTAATAGCAGGTTGATTTTTAATTGTCCTTGGTATAAGAATCTAATTTGACACATTTTCAGGATGCCCTGAGGCCTTCCCAAATCTCGTACACAGAATTGCTAGCATCATACATGAGGGAAGCACTACTTGTACATGGTAAATGCTAGCACATTTCTTCCTGAATGTTCAGAGGATTCTCATCCTTGAAGCAGTTTCCTTTAGTGCAGGGTGCCGGGTTAAGGGTAAGGGAGGGATTCTCACGGTCCAGCCATAAGTGTTGGTCAGGTGTCATTCCGATTCCTGCTCCGCTTATCAGTTATAGGCCCTGTCATTTATACAATTAGGTGGAAGAAGACACGCCCATGATATGGTCATCCTCATAAGGTGATCCTTCCAGAATCTGCAGACAAGTTGCGTAAGATTCTCTGCTCCCTGCAGCATGAGTGAGTGGCATTGTGCACTGCCAGTGGGTGCCTCTGCAAGACTTTCCAGATTCTTATTTGAGAAGTCCTTGAAAAGTGCATGCAAACTCCAGCATATGTTCTTGCTGCATCAGTGTCTGTGTGTGCCTTTTTGCTTGCTCATTCCATATGTATTGTTGGAGGGTGGTATTTGAGTAGGGCAAGTGGATTACTCTAGGCCTGAAGAGAAAAGTGTATTGTTGACAGAGATTTTATGTGGAATGTGTGGGTGTTGGGGACAGCTTTTTAGTAGGGAAATGCTGCAAAGGGAAATGCAGCTGTGGTGCCGGTGCTGGGAATGGATGAAAGGAAGCAGGGGCAATGTTTGGAGGCTTCGCTAAGCATGCAGTGGCTAGTGATTTTAGCTGTGAGGCCTGTCTTTTGTGGGAGGTGATTGAGCAGGGTGACCATGCTGGTAGCAAGGTGTGAGAATTGTGGTGTAATGGTTGGGAGGGAATGAAGCAGAGCAAGCAAGCGTTGTGAGGCTGCCCTCCTCATAGAGAGTGAAGGCTTTGTTCTGTCAGTCATTTACATATAAATCCCCCTTGCCGGTGCACATGTGCAGCATGAACAAAGAAATGTGTGAATGAAGCATGCAGCTTCCTGAGTGCATGAATGAAGCATGCAGCAACATGAATGAAGGGCAGCATGAATGAAGGACTACCATCTCTACATGTGCTTTGGTGAAATCCTGGCTCCAGAAATGACTTCTCAAGCAATCTCTCTTAAGCAACTCTGTGGAGGGGAGTTTGGGAAGTCTGCTTGACAACAGGTCAAGCAGGAGGCAGCAATGTGCCCTTGTGTCAAGGATGGCCAGAGGGATGCTGGCCTTCACGAGGAGGAGTGTTGGCAGCAGGTGGAGGGGGCTGATCGTGCCCCTCTCCTCAGCTCTGCTCAGGCCACACCTGGACTCTTGTGTGCAGAAATATTGTGGGCTGCCCAGGACAAGAGGGATGTGGAACTTGCAGAGAGCGACCAGCTTAGTGCCACAAAGATGATGAAGGAACTGGAGCGTCTATCTTATGAGGAAAGAGTAAGCGATTTGGGCCTGTTTATCCTGGAAAAGACAAGAGTGAGAGGGGAACTTATCAAGAGGTACAAACAGCTGAGGGGAGGATGTAAAAAGGACAGGGCCAAACTCTTCTCGGTGGTGCCCAGCAATAGCCCAAGAGCTAAAGGGTGTAGATTGCAACACAGTTACAATGGATGCAAATTGCTACAAACTTTCAATGTGCATATGAGGAAGGGCTTTTTGACAGTTAGGGTGACGGAGCACTGGAAGCGAGTGTCCAGCGAGGTTGTGCAGGCTCCTTCTTTGGAGCTCTTCCAAACCCTCCTGGGTGTGATCCTGTGCAACGCGCTGTAGGAGTCCCTGCTTGTGCAGGAGGGGGTTGGACTGATGATCTCGAGAGGTCCCTTCCAACGTCAACCCCTGTGTGACTGTGTGACTAGGGAGGGCTCCGTGGGCACCCAGGACGGCAGAGATGTTGGAAGGGCAGTGGTGGGGTTTTGTCAGGCCGTAAGGCCTCTTCTCTTGTGGCACCGAGTTGTCACCATGAGCAACTGGCAGATGGCCCTGCAGACGGCAGAGGGACAGAGCAGAATCCATCGTAGTCCCCAGCACGGGGCCCTTCCTGGCAGCAGCCCATTTCTGCACCAGCTGCCTCCGGGGACACTGCCCCCCGTGACATGGTCCCTGAGCGTGTCCCAGCCCTGCAGGGCCCTGTGTCCCCCAGGGGCTTGTGGAGTTCGGCCCTGCATCTCCAGGCCCCGTGTCCCTGGGGCGCGACAGCTTCCCTTTGCCTGTGGCTTGGGCCCTGCGGGGACACGTTGTGTGCGCCACCCGGAGAGTTGAGAGCTGCCCCACAGTGGGGCTGGGGCTTCTTCCCCAGGGCCACATGCGAATGGAATTCCAGGAAGGAATTTTTTGCTGTTGCTCCCATGCCCCTGGTGCACACAGGGCTCCACACACACACCTGCGGTGGGGATGGTTTTTTGTGCCTGAGCTCACTTGGAAAAAACTGGCAACATATGAGCAATGATACAGGAATATATATTTAAACAAGAGCAAGAAAGAATAACAAAAACAATAATAACGACAACAATATCAATAACAGTAACAACAACAATATCAAAAACAATATAAACAATATCAACAACAACCAAAAACTACTGTGACGCTACATAGAAAAAAATCCAGAAAAGAGTCCAGGGCTGGAGTCCTCATGCCCAGCGTTTCCTGGTAGCAGCCTGGGTGAAGGGGAGCTTGGTCTGCAAGGGAAAAGGAGGCATCAGCAGGGCCGAGGAGCGGCTCGGGGGCTCCCGTGGAGCAGAGGCTCTTTGGCAGCAGCGCTGCCGTCATTGGTGCCCTGGCAGAGGCTTGGCGTGGCCAGCGCAGCCCAGAGGCCGGCAGAGGGGCTGAGGCAGCAGGTGCCCAGGCCTTGGGCGCTCCTGCGCCCTGTGCAGCTCTGCCCCGGCGCCGCGGCCCGCCAGAGCGCCCGCACACCTGGGCCAGGCTCCCGCGCGGCTGCTCCCCAAAGGCAGCGCGGAGCAGCGCCGAGGGGCCGGGCACAGCCCCAGCTCTGCCCGTGCAGCCGGCAGCAGGGACCATACCTGGGGGCTGCAGCCGGAGCTCTCCCAGTCCATGGGCTCCTCCTGGCTGCAGCCGCCCAGGCCACTGCTCCCCACAATCTGGAAGAGAGCAGGAGACATTGGTGGGGAGAGTGCTTGGGGAAGAAAAAGGACAAGGGCATCCAGTGGCTGCAAGGACTGTACCTGGCTGCTGCCGTAACCGAGCCACTCCATCGGCTCCGACCCATTCCCTGCCAGCCCCCCATCCATATGTGGAGCCTGTAAGAGAGAAGGAAGAATTTGCAGGACAGGTCACAGAGCTGGGTGTCTCTGGCCCCACGGTTCCTCTTGCAGCGGGAAGCAGGAAAGAGGGAAGGGGCCAGGCTGAGCCCCATTTTTCCCTGTTCAGCTGGAAGAAGGGGCAATACCTGGAGACTACAGGTCGAGGTCTCCCAATCCATGGGTTCTTCGTCGTTGCAGCCGACAAGATTGCCGGTGCTCGGATTCCGGAAGAGAGCAGGAGAGCTTGTGGGGACGGTCATGGTGGCAGATGTGGCTCTGTGCGCAGGGTCTCATGTCCCCTGGGGCAGGCGGTGCACAGAGCCAGGGCACCAGGCTCAGGCAGCAGCCCCCGAGGCCTTGGCCGCTCCTGGCCCTGGCGCAGCTCTGCCCCAGCACCCAGGCCTGCCAGAGCTCCCTGCCACCTCTGCCACCAGCCCTGCGGCTGCTCTCGCAGAGCCAAGTGCCAGCCGTCCCCGCGCAACCTCTGCCTGCACGCACAGTACCTGCACAGAGCTCTCCCACTCCATCTCTTCAACTACTTCTTTTTCCATTTTTTTCACTCTCCTGAGTCTGCAACGGAATGGAATTGTTTACATTTGCAGCCATGAGCACCAAGTGTCGTGCAGTGGCTTTGGGGCCTCCCCTGGGAGGCAGCGCCCAGGCTGCCCTGCAGCCCCGCAGCTCCCCTGCATCTTGTGGGCACCACGGGTGGCCCCTGGTGCTGCGCGGCCCTGCTGCTCACCTGGCCTTGCTGCTGCGTGGCCAGCACTGGGGCCACTGTGATGCGCAGCGCTGGGAAGCTTCCGTGTTCCCGTGGCGATAACTGCCCCTCTGGGATGTTCCACTGCTGCGTGGGGGGAGGAGGGCAGCGGCAGGGGCCAGGGGGGCCGCCGTGAGGAAGGGTCTGCGTGTGCTGGACTCCCCCTGGCACTGCTGAGCCTGGCGGCAGAGAGCAGTGCGTGGCCTTGGGCTTCCTGGGTGCCAAGGAGGGCTCCTCACGCAGCCCCATGGTGCTGCTGGTGGCTGCATGGAAGCTCTGCTTCCATCCCTGCAAACAACTTTGAATGCCTTCATCTTTCTTCCCTGCTCCACTCCTGCCCTTACAGCCCTATTTCCTAAAGAAGATTTTGTTTTCCATGGTCGAGACGTGTTCCTTGGTAGTGCAATGAGCATGAAGGGCAGTTGTGCCCTGGGACCAGGTGTGCATGTCCTCAGCAGAGCCCTTGTGAGTTGGTGGTGGCCTGGGAGCCCCTGGTGTGCTGCTGGGCTCCTTCTCTTGTCCTGCCGCGCACCTTGCAGGCGCCATGTGCTGTGGCTGAGAGCAGCCTTGGTGCGGCTCCTGCACTGCTGCCCCTGCCACGGCCTCCTAGGGCTGCAGAGGGCAGAGCAGGCACAAATGTGCCTTCAGCAGCAGCAGGGAGCTGCAGCTGCTGCAGCTCTGCCCAGCACTGGGCTACAATGCTCACTTGCTAACGGAGATAAATTCCTTACACTCAGGTCTGAACGGTAAAGCCAGGAGCAGATGGAGCAGGAGATCCTCCTCACGCAGGGGAAAACCCTTCAAAAGCAAGCAGCGCAATCCCTGCCACCAAAGTGCTGGTGCCCAGAGGAGCATCTTGCTGCTGGCCAAGCTTGCTTGCTGGCATGCCACAAGGGGCTGCTGCTGGACAGAGAAACCTCCATCCTGGTCCCCAGATCTTGGCTTCACTCATTCCAATGGAAATCCTCTTGGCATCTCTGACATCACAAGCTCAGAAACAAGAACCCTGCTTATCCAGTGTCACCTTTTTCTAAGTAAAGACCAAACTTTGTAAATATATTTTAAGTGACTGACTTTCCCAAGTATGGAAACCTGTGCTGTGCTTGCTGAAGCCAAGGCACCCTCTCCTTTGACTCTTTTGGTGCTGGGAATGGAATTGCATGCTGAGTGTTTGGGTCCAGTTTTGTCCGGGGCGATGGGCCAGGGATTATAGACCAGAGGGGATTTACCCTCCTCTCCCTCTGCCTCCCCCTTCCCCAAACACAGTCTCAGAATACGGGATTGGGATCGTGTCAAACCCTGGTTGCTTTGGTTCCAACAGCAGTTCAGCGGCACACAAAGAGTTAATTTATGGCATGAGAGTTTGGCCATGTGTGAAGAGGCCACTTGGCTTTTAGCGGAGGATCTCTAAGCCGTGCGCCTGTTCCTGTGCTGCTCACGGCGGCATCAGGGAGGCCGGTGCGCAGGACAGGAGCTGCTCCCTGGGGCAGTGCAGCCCCGCGGCGCAGGGGACAGGGACACTGCGCCCTGGGCACCTGTGCAGAGCAGGGGGGGTCTTTTCTCCCCTTTGGAAGCAACTTGGGAAACAGCCAAATACAGGGGTGGAAAGCAGGTTTGGTTGAACTTCCCAGCAAGTGAACAAACTCCCAAGAGCTGAGCGCCTAGCTCTAGGTTAGGGGATCAAGTGCAGCACGGGCAGGTACCAGGACACGTAGCCCCTCTTCCCCCGCACACCTCAGCCCCAGCCCAGCGCCCTCCTGCCAGCAGCCCGTGTGCTTGCGGTGCGCTCCGCGAGCCGCCGTGCCGGCCTCTTGTGCAAGCGCTGTGGTCTCCAGGGCCTCCGCTCCAAGGAGCCCCATCTCTATTGAAGCCATGGATGAGAAGCCCTGTGTCCCTGTCCACGTGGACGTCCATGGGAAGCCGTTGCTGTCCTTGGACAGCACAGGGATGTGCTGCCCTCACCAAAGAGAGTCCCCACAGGGGGCCGCAGCACCCGCTCCCCACAGCCTCTGCAAGGGGCAGTGTGGGGCTGCTGGAGCAGCGCAGCAAGGTGTGCGGCCAAACGCACCCGTCTGCCAGCCAAGGCAGGCGCCCTCGCGCAGCGCCTCTCTGCAGGAGCACCGGGGCATGGCCTGGTACAAACTGCCGCCACCATGGTCAGGCCAAGCCCGGGATGCAGCTGCCACTCGTTCCTTCCCACCCATTTCAATTGCAGGGTTTTGGTGACATTCCAGAAAAAAAATACTTTTTTGAGGAAATTGGGCTATAAGGGCAGGAGTGGAGCAGGAAAGAAAGATCAAGACACTCAAGGCTGCTTGCAGGGGTGGAAGCAGAGCCCCAAGTGGAGCCCGGCCTCTGGGCAGGCAGCCGCCAGCAGCACCATGGGGCTGCGTGAGGAGCCCTCCTTGGCACCCAGCAAGCCCAAGGCCACGCACTGCTCTCTGCTGCCAGGCTCAGCAGTGCCAGGGGGAGTCCAGCACATGCAGACCCTTCCTCACGGTGGCCCCCCTGGCCCCTGCCGCTGCCCTCCTCCCCCCACGGAGCACTGGAACATCCCAGAGGGGCAGTTATCGCCACGGGAACACGGATGCTTCCCAGGGCTGCGCCTCACAGTGGCCCCAGTGCTGGCCACGCAGCAGCAAGGCCAGGTGAGCAGCAGGGCCGCGCAGCACCAGGGGCCACCCATGGTGCCCACAAGATGCAGGGGAGCTGCGGGGCTCCAGGGTAGCCTGGGCGCTGCCTTCCGGGGGAGGCCTCAACGCCACCGCGTGACACGGTGCTCATGGCTGCAAAAGTAAACATTTCCATTCCATTGCAGAGTCAGTAGAGTGAAAAAAATGGAAAAAGATGAAGTTGAAGAGATGGAGTGGGAGAGCTCAGTGCAGGTACTGTGCGTGCAGGCAGAGGCTGCGCGGGGATGGTTGGTGCTTGGCTCTGCGAGAGCAGCCGCAGGGCTGGTGGCAGAGGTGGCAGGGAGCTCTGGCAGGCCTGGGTGCTGGGGCAGAGCTGCGCCAGGGCCAGGAGCGGCCAAGGCCTCGGGGGCTGCTGCCTGAGCCTGGTGCCCTGGCTCTGTGCACCGCCTGCCCTGTGCACGCAGGGGACACGAGGCCCCGTGCACAGAACCAGCGCTGCAACCATGACCGTCCCCACAAGCTCTCCTGCTCTCTTCCAGACTGCAAGCACACAAGGACTGGCTGGCTGCAAGGATGAGGAGCCAATGGAGTGGGAATACTCCAGCTCTGCCCTTCAGGTATTGAACCCTGCAGCCGGCTGCAATGGAAGATTTGGGGTTGAGCCTGGACTCTTCCCACTTTCCTGCTTCTCACTGCATAAGGAGAGATCCTGGGTCCAGACACTTCCAGCTCTCGGTCCTGCGCTGCAAACGCCTCCTTCTCTCTTGCAGGCCCTGCATATGGATAGAGGGCCGGCAGGGAATGATCCTGAGCCCATGGAGTGGCTCAGCTATGGCAGCAGCCAGGTACAGCCCCTGCAGCCACTGGATGCCCTTTCCTTCCTCTTCCCCACGCACTGTCCCCACCAAGGTCTCTTGCTCTCTTCCAGATGATGGGGAGCAGTGGCCTGGTCGGCTGCAGCCAGGAGGAGCCCATGGACTGGGAGAGCTCCGGCTGCAGCCCCCAGGTATGGTCCCTGCTGCCGGCTGCAGGGGCAGAGCTGGGGCTGTGCCCGGCCCCTTGGCGCTGCTCCGCGCTGCCTTTGGGGAGCAGCCGCGCGGGAGCCTGGCCCAGGTGTGCGGGCGCTCTGGCGGGCCGCGGCGCCGGGGCAGAGCTGCACAGGGCGCAGGAGCGCCCAAGGCCTGGGCACCTGCTGCCTCAGCCCCTCTGCCAGCCTCTGGGCTGCGCTGGCCACGCCAAGCCTCTGCCAGGGCACCAATGACGGCAGCACTGCTGCCAAAGAGCCCGCGCAGCCGCCAAAGAGCCTCTGCTCCATGGGAGCCCCCGAGCCGCTCCTCGGCCCTGCTGGCGCCTCCTTTTCCCTTGCAGGCCAAGCTCCCCTTCACCCTGGCTGCTGCCAGCAAGCACTGGGCCCAGAGATACCAGCAATAACTTCTTATTTGGCTTTCTTTTATAGAGTTTTATATTAGCATTTATTGTTGTTAATATTGTTGGTTTCATTTTTGTTATTATTCATTATATTCTTGTAATTTTTCTTGTTATTATTATATTGCTTTTTTGTTGTTGTTGTTTAAATATATATTCCTGTATCATTTTTTAAGTGTTGTGTGGTGTTTCCAAGTGAGGCCAGGCACAAAAATCATCCCCATTGCAGATGTGTGTGTGTAGCTCTAAGATTTCACACCCTAGTGGCAAGTGGGGCCAGGAAAATTTCCCTCTAGGATTTCCCTTAACATGTGCCCCTTGGAATGCCGCAGCCTGTTTTCAACACTTTTTCTTTGTTTATTATTTTTCACCACCTCTCTTTCTGTTTTCCTACTCTTCTTCTTTTTTCTTGTTTTTTTACCTTCTCACCTTTGAAAGTTGTATCCCAGATAGCTCATTCCCATCTTTTGGGCTGCGCTGTTTTGCAACCTGCTTGCCACGATTCAGTCCTAGAGCAGGAGCATGCAGAGTTTGGTTGCACTGATCAACTTCTGACTCCACTAGCTCATTCACCATGGTGCTTTCTACTAAACTGTGTTGCGGATGTATTTCTGAGTCTAATCGGTGCTGCTGGTTCTTCAGGATTTCAAGAGCATTAATGGACAACAGTTTTAGCACATACTTCTAATTCCAAATGAATTTTCTTCGAACAGTTAAAAGAAGCATTTCCGTGGGAGGGGGAGCCTGGGAGAGCGCTGGCTGCAGCCGCCCCGTGCGCGTGCAGGGCGCAGCGCACTGCTGCAATAGCTCCGTGAGGGGGAGAATTGGGAGAAATCAGAGGGTGATTTAGGTTTGAGAATCTAGGTTTGATTAAGCAGCTTCTCTGACTTCTATGCACAAAAACACCAGAGAGGCTGCTGAGAGCATTGCAGCCACCTTGCAACAGTTCATAAGATCTCATTTGGAGTGTTGCTTTGACTGCAAGTTTTCAAGATCTTGAGGCTTCTCATGGATACTATTTGTAAGCTACAGCTGCAGGGACGCTAGGCACCTACCTCAAGCCATGTCACAGAAGGAGGATCATCTTTAGCCTCTGAACATCACACTGCAGAAACAAAAGAACTATTGCTTTACAACCCTCCCAGAATCCTGCTGCTATATCCCAGGACAGGAGCACGGTTGCATGGGAGAACATTGAAAATGCAATGGTCCAAGTTCAGCAGATGGATTCAGAATTAAAAGTATGTGCTGAGACCTTTGTCAGTTTAGGCCCGGGAGACCCTGAAAAAGGCCTTGGAACAAGGTCATGTCAAGACAAGAGCCCTACAAAACAGATCAGAAGAAAGCATGGCAGAGAGGGGACAAGTGAAGCAGCCAGGAGAGCAGCATGATCGGCCTCTGGATGCAGAAGCTTCAGGATTGAACTTTGCAAGGCAGATGGCAAGAGAGAGAAGCCCAGAGCAACGTGAGTACTGAGCAAGGGCATGTACCTGCACAGAGGGAAGACACTGTGCTTGTCTGTACAGGGAAGACTGCTCTGCTTCACACTTCCCCTCCAGCATTCCCAGGGCAGCAGACAAATGCCTGCCGACAATTCCCCATGCCACCAGCCCTGCAGCTGCTTGGGAGCCACCCAGAGCCCTCCGCGCACCTCTGGCACCAGCCCCTTCCCAGCAGCTGCGCTCTGCCTCGCAGGGGCACTGCGGCATGCCAGCAAGCAAGGTTAGCCAACTGCAAGATGCTCCTCTGGGCTCCAGCACTTTGTTGGCAGGGCTTGTGCTGCTTGTTTTTGTAGAATTTTCCTCTGCATGAGAGCAACAACCGACAGCACCGGGGAGATCTGCTGCTTCATCTGCCCTTGGCTTTCCTGTCCTTATCCAAAGGCAGGGAATTCGCCCCTGTTAGCAAGTGAGCATTGTAGCCCAGTGCTGGGCAGAGCTGCAGTAGCTGCAGGTCCCTGCTTCTGCTGAGGGCACATTTGTGCCTGCTCTGCCCTCTGCAGCCCTAGGAAGCCGTGGCAGGGGCAGCAGTGCAGGAGCTGCACCAAGGCTGCTCTCAGCCACAGCACATGGCGCCTGCAAGGTGCGCGGCAGGAAAAGAGAAGGAGCCCAGCAGCACCAGGGGCTCCCAGGCCACCACCAACTCACAAGGGCTCTGCTGAGGACATGCACACCTGGCCCCAGGGCACAACTCCCCTTCACACTCATTGCACTGCCAAGGAACATGTCTAGACCATGAAAAACAAAACTTTCTTGAGTCCATCAGGCTGTAAGGGCAGGAGGGGAGCAGGAAAGAAAGAGCAAGGCATTCCAGGCTGCTTGCAGGAGTGGAAGCAGAGCCCAGGTGCAGCCCGGCCTCTGGGCAGGCAGCCGCCAGCAGCACCATGGGGCTGCGTGAGGAGCCCTCCTTGGCACCCAGCAAGCCCAAGGCCACGCACTGCTCTCTGCCGCCAGGCTCAGCAGTGCCAGGGGGAGTCCAGCACACGCAGACCCTTCCTCACGGCGGCCCCCCCGGCCCCTGCCGCTGCCCTCCTCCCCCCACGCAGCAGTGGAACATCCCAGAGGGGCAGTTATCGCCACGGGAACACGGATGCTTCCCAGGGCTGCGCATCACAGTGGCCCCAGTGCTGGCCACGCAGCAGCAAGGCCAGGTGAGCAGCAGGGCCGCGCAGCACCAGGGGCCACCCATGGTGCCCACAAGATGCACGGGAGCTGTGGGGCTGCAGGGCAGCCTGCGCGACACCTCCCAGGGGAGGCTACAAAGCCACCGTGAGACACGTGGTGATCATGGCTGCAAATGTAAACAATTCCATTCCGTTGCAGACTCAGGAGAGTGAAAGAAAATGGCTAACACTGAAGTTGAGGACATGGAGTGGGAGAGCTCAGTGCAGGTACTGTGCATGCAGGCAGAGGCTGTGCAGGGTCGGCTGGTGCTTGGCTCTGCGAGAGCAGCCGCAGGGCTGGTGGCAGAGGTGGCAGGGAGCTCTGGCAGGCCTGGGTGCTGGGGCAGAGCTGCGCCAGGGCCAGGAGCGGCCAAGGCCTCGGGGGCTGCTGCCTGAGCCTGGCGCCCTGGCTCTGTGCACCGCCTGCCCTGCGCACGCAGGGGACACGAGGCCCCGTGCACAGAGCCAGCGCTGCCACCGTGACCGTCCCCACAAGCTCTCCTGCTCTCTTCCAGATTCTGGCAGCCGAAGGCCTGAGCAGCTGCAGTTACGAGGAGCCAATGGAGTGGGAGAGCTCCAACATCCAGGTATTGCCCCAGCTTCTGGCCGCATGAGGTGAGCTGGGGCTCAGCTCGGCCCCTTCCCTCTTTCCTGTTTCCCAAATTAGGAAAAGAGGTCCTGGGGACCAAAGAGCACCTGCTCTGGGACCTGGCCCTGCAAACGCCTCTTGCTCTCTTGCAGGCTCCATGCATGAATGGGAGCTCTGCAGGGGACCAGCCTCAACCAATGGAGTGGCTCAGCTATGGTAGCAGCCAGGTACAGTCCTTGCAGCCACTGGATGCCCTTGTCCTTTCTCTTCCCCACGTACCGTCGCCACCAAGCTCTTATGCTCTCTTCCAGATGATGGGGAGCATCACCCTGGTCGGCTGCAGCCAAGAAGAACCCATGGACTGGGAGAGCTCCGGCTGCAGCCCCCAGGTATGGTCCCTGCTGCCGGCTGCACGGGCAGAGCTGGGGCTGTGCCCGGCCCCTTGGCGCTGCTCCGCGCTGCCTTTGGGGAGCAGCCGTGCGGGAGCCTGGCCCAGGTGTGCGGGCGCTCTGGCGGGCCGCGGCGCCGGGGCAGAGCTGCACAGGGCGCAGGAGCGCCCAAGGCCTGGGCACCTGCTGCCTCAGCCCCTCTGCCGGCCTCTGGGCTGCGCTGGCCACGCCAAGCCTCTGCCAGGGCACCAATGACGGCAGCGCTGCTGCCAAAGAGCCCGCGCAGCCGCCAAAGAGCCTCTGCTCCACGGGAGCCCCCGAGCTGCTCCTCGGCCCTGCTGATGCCTCCTTTTCCCTTGCAGACCAAGCTCCCCTTCACTCTGGCTGCTGCCAGGAAGCGCTGGGCATGAGGACTCCGGCCCTGGACTATATTGTGGATTTTTTTCTATGTAGTGTCACAGTAGTTTTTGGTTGTTGTTGATATTGTTTATATTGTTTTTGATATTGTTGTTGTTACTGTTATTGATATTGTTGTCATTATTGCTGTTTTTGTTATTCTTTCTTGTTCTTGTTTAAATATATATTCCTGTATCATTGTTCATATGTTGCCTGTTTTTTCCAAGTGAGCTGAGGCACAAAAACTATCCCCACCGCAGGTCTGTGTGTGAAGCCCTGTGTGCACCAGGGGCACGGGAGCAACAGCAAAAAATTCCTTCCTGGAATTCCATTCACATGTGGCCCTGGGGAAGAAGCCCCAGCCCCACCGCGGGGCAGCTCTCAACTCTCCGGGTGCCGCACACAACGTGTCCCTGCAGGGCCCAAGCCACAGGCAAAGGGAAGCTGTCGCGCCCCAGGGACACGGGGCCTAGAGATGCAGGGCCGAACTCCACAAGCCCCTGGGGGACACAGGGCCCTGCAGGGCTGGGACACACTCAGGGACCATGTCACGGGGGGCAGTGTCCCCGGAGGCAGCTGGTGCAGAAATGGGCTGCTGCCAGGAAGGGCCCTATGCTGGGGACCACGATGGAGGCTGCTCTGTCCCTCTGCCGTCTGCAGGGCCATCTGCCAGTTGCTCATGGTGACAACTCGGTGCCACAAGAGAAGAGGCCTTACGGCCTGACAAAACCCCACCACTGCCCTTCCAACATCACTGCCGTCCTGGGTGCCCACGGAGCCCTCCCAAGTCACACAGTCACACAGGGGTTGACGTTGGAAGGGACCTCTCGAGATCATCAGTCCAACCCCCTCCTGCACAAGCAGGGACTCCTACAGCGCGTTGCACAGGATCACACCCAGGAGGCTTTGGAAGAGCTCCAAAGAAGGAGCCTGCACAACCTCGCTGGACACTCGCTTCCAGTGCTCCGTCACCCTAACTGTCAAAAAGCCCTTCCTCATATGCACATTGAAAGTTTGTAGCAATTTGCATCCATTGTAACTGTGTTGCAATCTACACCCTTTAGCTCTTGGGCTATTGCTGGGCACCACCGAGAAGAGTTTGGCCCTGTCCTTTTTACATCCTCCCCTCAGCTGTTTGTACCTCTTGATAAGTTCCCCTCTCACTCTTGTCTTTTCCAGGATAAACAGGCCCAAATCGCTTACTCTTTCCTCATAAGATAGACGCTCCAGTTCCTTCATCATCTTTGTGGCACTAAGCTGGTCGCTCTCTGCAAGTTCCACATCCCTCTTGTCCTGGGCAGCCCACAATATTTCTGCACACAAGAGTCCAGGTGTGGCCTGAGCAGAGCTGAGGAGAGGGGCACGATCACCCCCCTCCACCTGCTGCCAACACTCCTCCTCATGCAGGCCAGCATCCCTCTGGCCATCCTTGACACAAGGGCACATTGCTGCCTCCTGCTTGACCTGTTGTCAAGCAGACCTCCCAAACTCCCCTCCACAGAGCTGCTTAAGAGAGATTGCTTGAGAAGTCATTTCTGGAGCCAGGATTTCACCAAAGCACATGTAGAGATGGTAGTCCTTCATTCATGCTGCCCTTCATTCATGTTGCTGCATGCTTCATTCATGCACTCAGGAAGCTGCATGCTTCATTCACACATTTCTTTGTTCATGCTGCACATGTGCACCGGCAAGGGGGATTTATATGTAAATGACTGACAGAACAAAGCCTTCACTCTCTATGAGGAGGGCAGCCTCACAACGCTTGCTTGCTCTGCTTCATTCCCTCCCAACCATTACACCACAATTCTCACACCTTGCTACCAGCATGGTCACCCTGCTCAATCACCTCCCACAAAAGACAGGCCTCACAGCTAAAATCACTAGCCACTGCATGCTTAGCGAAGCCTCCAAACATTGCCCCTGCTTCCTTTCATCCATTCCCAGCACGGGCACCACAGCTGCATTTCCCTTTGCAGCATTTCCCTACTAAAAAGCTGTCCCCAACACCCACACATTCCACATAAAATCTCTGTCAACAATGCACTTTTCTCTTCAGGCCTAGAGTAATCCACTTGCCCTACTCAAATACCACCCTCCAACAATACATATGGAATGAGCAAGCAAAAAGGCACACACAGACACTGATGCAGCAAGAACATATGCTGGAGTTTGCATGCACTTTTCAAGGACTTCTCAAATAAGAATCTGGAAAGTCTTGCAGAGGCACCCACTGGCAGTGCACAATGCCACTCACTCATGCTGCAGGGAGCAGAGAATCTTACGCAACTTGTCTGCAGATTCTGGAAGGATCACCTTATGAGGATGACCATATCATGGGCGTGTCTTCTTCCACCTAATTGTATAAATGACAGGGCCTAGCACTGATAAGTGGAGCAGGAATCAGGAATGACACCTGACCAACACTTATGGCTGGACCGTGAGAATCCCTCCCTTAGCCTTAACCCGGCACCCTGCACTAAAGGAAACTGCTTCAAGGATGAGAATCCTCTGAACATTCAGGAAGAAATGTGCTAGCATTTACCATGTACAAGTAGTGCTTCCCTCATGTATGATGCTAGCAATTCTGTGTACGAGATTTGGGAAGGCCTCAGGGCATCCTCAAAATGTGTCAAATTAGATTCTTATACCAAGGACAATTAAAAATCAACCTGCTATTAATCCCTAAGTGTAGGGCCTTCCTTCACCTGACCTGCACACGTGTCCCACAGGATGCCCAAAGGGGAAGAAGCCCCAGCCCCACCGCGGGGCAGCTCTCAACTCTCCGGGTGCCGCACACAACGTGTCCCCTCAGGGCCCAAGCCACAGGCAAAGGGAAGCTGTCCCGCCCCAGGGATACGGGGCCTGGAGATGCAGGGCCGAACTCCACGAGCCCCTGGGGGACAAAGGGCCCAGCAGGGCTGGGACACACTCAGGGACCACGTCACGGGGGGCAGTGTCCCCGGAGGCAGCTGGTGCAGAAAGGGGCTGCTGCCAGGAAGGGCCCCGTGCTGGGGACTACGATGGAGGCTGCTCTGTCCCTCAGCCCCTTGGGGAACAGGGACTATGGCAGGTCCTAGTGCTCTTGTGATTTCCAGATCATCACTGTAGGCACCATCTGCTTCTCCAGCACAGCAGAAGACCTTTTGCTGAAGCTGTTCAACGTCCTGACTTCCAGGAGACACAGAGTTTGCTCAGGTTAAGTGCTTGGTAGGATTCCGTTGTTTCCTTTCCCCCCTGATGCAGTTAGAGGAGTAGTGAGGACACCTGCAGAACATCTCTCAAGGAGTCAGTGACCAGCAGAGCACACGGTGGCAAGTGTGGCATGTGAATCCACCCACTGAGGCAGGTTCCATCCGGGACATGCAGGCATTTCCTGTTCTGTCAGGAATATCAAGCTGCTTCTTGGGAAGTATCTCCTCAAGCGCTGCACAGCGGACATAAGGAGACAGTTTGAGTCAATTTGAGAGCTCCTCAGGAGACAGTGTGGGGCATCCTGCCTTGGCCTCCTAAAGAAAAGTCAAAACACTTCAGGGTTTCTTGGTCAGTGTAAGGAAAAAAAAATCAGTAAATAAAAATAAAAAAAATGTAGAACTTGTCATGTTTCAGAGAACTCCTAGAAAATAATATTAGCATTTTCATGGACTATAAGGAGATTTCTAAGGGGTAGAGCATACATCATAGACAGACGTGGCCAGGAAAAATAAGTAAATAAGTAAAGAAAAGAACAAAACTTTTGCAAACGCCAAGGTCATAAGATAGATTGCAATAACCATCTTACACTGGACAAATACCAATGCAGGAGCTCGGGTATCAGTTTCACTCTGAAATACTGAAGTTCCACATTGCCTGCATGAAGGATATATTCTAGCTTTAAACATTCCAGGATGGCTCAGATTGGAAAGGGCCTTCAGAGACCTTGTTCATCCTCACGCTTTGACAGGGCTACCTCCAGCAGGCGGCCCAAGACCCTGCCCAGACACCTGTTCAGTATTGCCAGGGCTGGAAACTCCACTGCCTTCCTCTGCAGCCTGTTCCTATGCTCAGACACCTTCCTTATTTTCAGAAAAACCTTCCTGTGTTTCAATTTGTGCCCATTACCTTTCATCATTGTCACTGAGCATCACTGAAAAAAATCTGGACCTGTCCTTATCACAGCCTCCCTTTGGATACTTAAGCACATTGATAAAACTCTCCTCCGTCCTCTCTTCTCCAGGCTATGCAGCCCCAGCTCCCTCAGCTACACCTCATATGAGAGAGGCTCCAGTCCCCTAGTTGTCTAAGGGGCCCTTAGCTGGACTTACTCCACTAACACCATGTCTCTTCTACACTGGATCACCCTCCTTCAAACTGCTGCAAGGTGCTTTTGTCCAAGAATCAATGCATAAGTTTCACACATAACTCATCATTTCTTAACTGCCAGCAGCTGTAGTTTGGTGAATATCCTAAACACCTCCACCTGCTTCTCAAGAGGGGGCAGCTGCAGTTCAAGGCATCACCTGGCCGGTCCCAGCCCTGCGCTGGGCGCCAGGAATGGGTTAGAGTGACAGCAGCTCCTGGCACTCCTGGCCTGCTTAAGTCGTAGTGTTTTGGTTAGAAATGCTGCTATGGTGGTTAATAACCTGGCTCTTTTAAGCTCAAGGAATGAGGAACTTTGCAAAGAGATCGTTAAGCTCCACAAAAAACATTTACGCCAGGTTTGTTTTCCACTGAAATGTCACCAAAACCCTGCAATTGAAATGGGTGGGAAGGAACGAGTGGCAGCTGCATCCCGGGCTTGGCCTGGCCATGGTGGCGGCAGTTGGTACCAGGCCATGCCCCGGTGCTCCTGCAGAGAGGCGCTGCGCGAGGGCGCCTGCCTTGGCTGGCAGACGGGTGCGTTTGGCCGCACACCTTGCTGCGCTGCTCCAGCAGCCCCACACTGCCCCTTGCAGAGGCTGTGGGGAGCGGGTGCTGCGGCCCCTTGTGGGGACTCTGTTTGGTGAGGGCAGCACATCCCTGTGCTGCCCAAGGACAGCAACGGCTTCCCATGGACGTCCACGTGGACAGGGACACAGGGCTTCTCATCCATGGCTTCAATAGAGATGGGGCTCCTTGGAGCGGAGGCCCTGGAGACCACAGCGCTTGCACAAGAGGCCGGCACGGCGGCTCGCAGAGCGCACCGCAAGCACACGGGCTGCTGGCAGGAGGGCGCTGGGCTGGGGCTGAGGTGTGCGGGGGAAGAGAGGCTACGTGTCCTGGTACCTGCCCGTGCTGCACTTGATCCCCTAACCTAGAGCTAAGCACTCAGCTCTTGGGAGTTTGTTCACTTGCTGGGAAGTTCAACCAAACCTGCTTTCCACCCCTGTATTTGGCTGTTTCCCAAGCTGCTTCCAAAGGGGAGAAAAGACCCCCCCTGCTCTGCACAGGTGCCCAGGGCGCAGTGTCCCTGTCCCCTGCGCGCGGGGCTGCACTGCCCCAGGGAGCAGCTCCTGTCCTGCGCACCGGCCTCCCTGATGCCGCCGTGAGCAGCACAGGAACAGGCGCACGGCTTAGAGATCCTCCGCTAAAAGCCAAGTGGCCTCTCAACACATGGCCAAACTCTCATGCCATAATTTAACTCTTTGTGTGCTGCTGAATTGCTGCTGGAACCAAAGGAACCAGGGTTTGACACGATCCCAATTCTGTATTTTGAGACAGTGTTTGGGGAAGGGGAAGGCAGAGGGAGAGGAGGGTAAATCCCCTTTGTCTATAATCCCTGGCCCATTGCCCCAGATAAAACTGGAGCCAAACACTCAGCCTGCAATTGCACTCCCAGCACCAATAGAGTTAAGGGGGAAGGCACCTTGGCTTCAGCAAGCACAGCACAGCTTTTCCATACTTGGGAAAGTCAGCAATTTTAAAATATATTTATGAAGTTTGGTCTTTAATTAGAAAAAGGTGACACTGGATAAGCAGGGTTCTTGTTTCTGAGCTTGTGATGTCAGGGATGCGAAGAACATTTCTGTCGGCATGGGAGATGCCAAGATCTGGGGACCAGGAAGGAGGTTACTCTGTCCAGCGGGAGCCCCTTTCAGCATGCCAGCAAGCAAGCTTGGCGAGCAGCAAGATGCTCCTCTGGGCTCCAGCACTTCGGTGCAGGGGTTGCACTGCTTGATTTTGGAGGGATTTTCCTCTGCGTGAGGGGGATCTCCTGCTCCACCTGCCCTTGGCTTTCCTGTCCTTACCCAAAGGCTGGGAAATCACCTCCATTAGCAAGTGAGCATTGTAGCCCAGTGCTGGGCAGAGCTGCAGCAGCTGCAGCTCCCTGCTGCTGCTGAGGGCACATTTGTGCCTGCTCTGCCCTCTGCAGCCCGAGGAGGCCGTGGTAGGGGCAGCAGTGCAGGAGCCGCACCAAGGCTGCTCTCAGCCACAGCACATGGCACCTGCAAGGTGCACGGCAGGACAAGAGAAGGAGCCCAGCAGCACACCAGGGGCTCCCAGGCAACCACCAACTCACAAGGGCTCTGTTGAGGACATGCACACCCGGCCCTGGGCACAACTGCCCTTCGCACTCATTGCACTGCCAAGGAACATGTCTAGACCATGGAAAAGAAAGCTGTCTCGAGACTATCAGGCGGTAAGGGCAGGAGTGGAGCAGGGAAGAAAGATGAAGGCATTCAAGGCTGCTTGCAGGGGTGTAAGCAGAGCCCCAGTTGGAGTCCGGCCTCTGGGCAGGCAGCCACCAGCAGCACCATGGGGCTGCGTGAGGAGCCCTCCTTGGCACCCAGCAAGCCCAAGGCCACGCACTGCTCTCTGCCGCCAGGCTCAGCAGTGCCAGGGGGAGTCCAGCACACGCAGACCCTTCCTCACGGCGGCCCCCCTGGCCCCTGCCGCTGCCCTCCTCCCCCCACGCAGCAGTGGAACATCCCAGAGGGGCAGTTATCGCCACGGGAACACGGATGCTTCCCAGGGCTGCGCATCACAGTGGCCCCAGTGCTGGCCACGCAGCAGCAAGGCCAGGTGAGCAGCAGGGCCGCGCAGCACCAGGGGCCACCCGTGGTGCCCACAAGATGCAGGGGAGCTGCGGGGCTGCAGGGCAGCCTGCGCGATGCCTCCCAGGGGAGGCCCCAAAGCCACCACGCGACACTTGGCGCTCACACCGCTGACATTGCCCTTCTCTCTCCTCTACTTGCCACTCGGCTCCCCAACTGCAAAAGGGCCTGCCGGGGACAAGGAGGCTGCCGCGGGCAGGCCCAGCTCTGTGCCCCACCACTCCCACACACGGAGACACCAAGCGGCTGCTGGGGCAGAGACACCTGCTCTCACGGCTGCAAATGACAATGACTCCTTTTCTTTTGCAGTTGGTGGAGACTTAAAAAAATGGACAACTCTCCAGTTGAAGAGATGGAGTGGGAGAGCTCTGTGCAGGTACTGTGCGCGCAGGCAGAGGCTGCGTGGGGACGGCTGGCGTTTGGCTCTGCGAGAGCAGCTGCAGGGCTAGTGGCAGAGGTGGCAGGGAGCTCTGGCAGGCCTGGGTGCTGGGGCAGAGCTGCGCCAGGGCCAGGAGCGGCCAAGGCCTCGGGGGCTGCTGCCTGAGCCTGGCGCCCTGGCTCTTTGCACCGCCTGCCCTGTGCACGCAGGGCACACGAGGCCCCATGCACAGAGCCAGATCTGCCACCATGACTGTCCCCCTATGCTCTCCTGCTCTCTTCCAGAGCCCAGGAACCCACAGCCTGGCTGGATGCAGCCAGGATGAAGAGCCTATGGAGTGGGAGACCTCTAGCTGTGCCCTCCAGGTATTGCTGCTGCTGCCGGGTGCACATGGACAGCTGGGGATGGGGTTGGCCCCTTCTCGCTTTCCCGATTCTCGCTGCAGGAAGAGGGGCCCTGGGGCCAGACCTCCCCAGCTCTGGGACTTGTCTTGAAAACGCCTCCCTCTCTCTTACAGGCTCCGCACATGGATAGGGGGCCTTCAGGGGACCACCCTGAGCCTATGGAGTGGCTCAGTTACGGCAGCAGCCAGGTACAGCCCCCGTAGCCCCTGGATGCCCTTGCCCTTCCTCTTCCCCATGCACCGTCCCCACCAAGGTCTCCTCCTCTCTTCCAGACCGTGGGGAGCATCACCCTGGTCGGCTGCAGCCAAGAAGAGCCGATGGATTGGGAGAGCTCCGGCTGCAGCCCCCAGGTATGGCCCCTGCTGCCGGCTGCACGGGCAGAGCTGGGGCTGTGCCCGGCCCCTTGGCGCTGCTCCGCGCTGCCTTTGGGGAGCAGCCGCGCGGGAGCCTGGCCCAGGTGTGCGGGCGCTCTGGCGGGCCGCGGCGCCGGGGCAGAGCTGCACAGGGCGCAGGAGCGCCCAAGGCCTGGGCACCTGCTGCCTCAGCCCCTCTGCCGGCCTCTGGGCTGCGCTGGCCACGCCAAGCCTCTGCCAGGGCACCAATGACGGCAGCGCTGCTGCCAAAGAGCCCGCGCAGCCGCCAAAGAGCCTCTGCTCCACGGGAGCCCCCGAGCCGCTCCTCGGCCCTGCTGATGCCTCCTTTTCCCTTGCAGACCAAGCTCCCCTTCGCTCTGGCTGCTGCCTGGAAATGCTGGGCATGAGGACTCTGGCCCTAGATTATTTTGTGGATTTTTTTCTCTGTAGTGTCACAGTAGTTCTTAGTTGTCGATATTGTTTATATTACTTTTGATATTGTTGTTACTGTTGTTGTTGTCGTTGTTGTTGTTATTGTTGTTATTGTTATTCTTTTTTGTTGTTGTTTAAATATATATTCCTGTATCATTGTTCATATGTTGCTTTTTTTTTCCAAGCAAACTCAGGCACAAAAGGCATCCCCACTGCACGTGTCTGTGTGGAGCCCTGTGTGCACCAGGTGCAGGGTACAGACAGCAAAAAATTCCTTCCGGCACTTCCATTCACAAGTGGCCCTGGGGATGCCTAAAGGGGAAGAAGCCCCAGCCCCACTGTGGGGCAGCTCTCAACTCTCCGGGTGGCGCACACAACGTGTCCCCGCAGGGCCCAAGCCACAGCCAAAGGGAAGCTGTCGCGCCCCAGGGACACGGGGCCTGGAGATGCAGGGCCGAGCTCCACGAGCGTCTGGGGGACACAGGGCCCTGCAGGGCTGGGACACGCGCAGGGACTGCGTCATGGGGGGCAGTGTCCCCGGGGGCAGCTGGTGCAGAAATGGGCTGCTGCCAGGAAGGGCCCCGTGCTGGGGACTACGATGGAGGCTGCTCTGTCCCTCTGCCGTCTGCAGGGCCATCTGCCAGCTGCTCATGGTGACAACTCGGTGCCACAAGAGAAGAGGCCTTACGGCCTGACAAAACCCCACCGCTGCCCTTCCAACATCACTGCCGTCCTGGGTGCCCGCGGAGCCCTCCCGAGTCACACAGTCACACAGGGGTTGACGTTGGAAGGGACCTCTCGAGATCATCAGTCCAACCCCCTCTGCACAAGCAGGGATCCCTACAGCGCGTTGCACAGGATCACACCCAGGAGGGTTTGGAAGAGCTCCAAAGAGGAGCCTGCACAACCTCGCTGGACACCCGCTTCCAGTGCTCCGTCACCCTAACTGTCAAAAAGCTCTTCCTCATATGCACATTGAAAGTGTGTTGCAATTTATGCCCATTGAAACTGTGTTGCAATTTGAACTCTTTAGCCCCTGGGGTGTTGCTGGGTGCCACTAAGAAAAGTTTGGCCCTGTCCTTTTTACATCCTCCCCTCAGCTGTTTGTACCTCTTGATAAGTTCCCCTCTCACTCTTGTCTTCCCCAGGATAAACAGGCCCAAATCGCTTACTCCTTCCTCATAAGATAGACGCTCCAGTTCCTTCATCATCTTTGTGGCACTAAGCTGGTCACACTCTGCAAGTTCCACATCCCTCTTGTTCTGGGCAGCCCACAATATTTCTGCACACGAGAGTCCAGGTGTGGCCTGAGCAGAGCTGAGGAGAGGGGCACGATCAGCCCCCTCCACCTGCTGCCAACACTCCTCCTCATGCAGGCCAGCATCCCTCTGGCCATCCTTGACGCAAGGGCACATTGCTGCCTCCTGCCTGTCCTGTTGTCAAGCAGACCTCCCAAACTCCCCTCCACAGAGCTGCTTAAGAGAGTTTGCTTGAGAAGTCATTTCTGGAGCCAGGATTTCACCAAAGCACATGTAAAGATGGTAGAGATGGTAGTCCTTCATTCATGCTGCCCTTCATTCATGTTGCTGCATGCTTCATTCATGCATTCAGGAAGCTGCATGCTTCATTCACACATTTCTTTGTTCATGCTGCACATGTGCACTGGCAAGGAGGATTTATATGTAAATGACTGACAGAACAAAGCCTTCACTCTTTATGAGGAGGGCAGCCTCACAACACCTGCTTGCTCTGCTTCATTCCCTCCCAACCATTACACCACAATTCTCACACCTTGCTACCAGCATGGTCACCCTGCTCAATCACCTCCCACAAAAGACAGGCCTCACAGCTAAAATCACTAGCCACTGCATGCTTAGCGAAGCCTCCAAACATTGCCCCTGCTTCCTTTCATCCCTTCCCAGCACGGGCACCACAGCTGCATTTCCCTTTGCAGCATTTCCCTACTAAAAAGCTGTCCCCAACACCCACACATTCCACATAAAATCTCTGTCAACAATACACTTTTCTCTTCAGGCCTAGAGTAATCCACCTGCCCTACTCAAATACCTCCCTCCAACAATACATATGGAATGGGCAAGCAAAAAGGCACACACAGACACTGATGCAGCACGAACATATGCTGGAGTTTGCATGCACTTTTCAAGGACTGCTCAAATAAGGATCTGGAAAGTCTTGCAGAGGCACCCACTGGCAGTGCACAATGCCACTCACTCATGCTGCAGGGAGCAGAGAATCTTACGCAACTTGTCTGCAGATTCTGGAAGGATCACCTTATGAGGATGACCATATCATGGGCGTGTCTTCTTCCACCTAATTGTATGAATGACAGGGCCTAGCACTGATAAGTGGAGCAGGGATCGGGAATGACACCTGACCAACACTTATGGCTGGACCGTGAGAATCCCTCCCTTACCCTTAACCCGGCACCCTGCACTAAAGGAAACTGCTTGCAAGGATGAGAATCCTCTGAACATTCAGGAAGAAATGTCCTAGCATTTACCACGTACAAGTAGTGCTTCCCTCATGTATGATGCTAGCAATTCTGTGTTCGAGATTTGGGAAGGCCTCAGGGCATCCTGAAAATGTGTCAAATTAGATTCTTATACCAAGGACAATTAAAAATCAACCTGCTATTAATCCCTAAGTGTAGGGCCTTCCTTCACCTGACCTGCACATGAGTCCCACAGGATGCCCAAAGGGGAAGAAGCCCCAGCCCCACCGCGGGGCAGCTCTCAACTCTCTGGGTGCCGCACACAACGTGTCCCTGCAGCGCCCAAGCCACAGGCAAAGGGAAGCTGTCGCGCCCCAGGGATACGGGGCCTGGAGATGCAGGGCCGAACTCCACGAGTCCCCGGGGGACACAGGGCCCAGCAGGGCTGGACACGCTCAGGGACCACGTCACGGGGGGCAGTGTCCCTGGAGGCAGCTGGTGCAGAAATGGGCTGCTGCCAGGAAGGGCCCCGTGCTGGGGACCACGATGGAGGCTGCTCTGTCCCTCAGCCCCTTGGGGAACAGGGGCTATGGCAGGTCCTAGTGCTCTTGTGATTTCCAGATCATCACTGTAGGCACCATCTGCTTCTCCAGCACAGCAGAAGACCTTTTGCTGAAGCTGTTCAACGTCCTGACTTCCAGGAGACACAGAGTTTGCTCAGGTTAAGTGCTTGGTAGGATTCCGTTGTTTCCTTTCCCCCCTGATGCAGTTAGAGGAGTAGTGAGGACACCTGCAGAACATCTCTCAAGGAGTCAGTGACCAGCAGAGTACATGGTGGCAAGTGCGACATGTGAATCCACCCACTGAGGCACGTTCCATCTGGGACATGCAGGCATGTTCTTTTCTGTCAGGAATATCAAGCTGCTTCCTGGGTAGTAGCTACTCAAGAGCTGCACAGAGGACATAAGGAGACAGTTTGAGTAGATTTAAGAGCTCCTCAGGAGACAGTGTGGGGCATCCTGCCTTGGCCTCCTAAAGAAAAGTCAAAACACTTCAGGGTTTCTTGGTCAGTGTAAGGAAAAAAAATAAGTAAATAAAAATAAAAAAAAAAATGTAGAACTTGTCATGTTACAGAGAACTCCTAGAAAATAATGTTTGCATTTTCATGGACTATAAGGAGTTTTCTAAGGGGTAGAGCATACATCATAGAGAGACGTGGCCAGGAAAAATAAATAAATAAATAAATAAAAGAACAAAACATTTGCAAACGCCAACATCATAAGATAGTTTGCAATAACCATCTTACACTGGACAAATACCAACGCAGGAGCTCAGGTATCAGTTTCACTCTGAAACACTGAAGTTCCACATTGCCTGCATGAAGGATATATTCTAGCTTTAAACATTCCAGGATGGCTCAGATTGGAAAGGGCCTTCAGAGACCTTGTTCATCCTCACGCTCTGACAGGGCTACCTCCAGCAGGTGGCCCAATACCCTGCCCAGACACCTGTTCAGTATTGCCAGGGCTGGAAACTCCACTGCCTTCCTCTGCAGTCTGGTCATAAATTTCATTAATTAATTAGCAAGCATTTACACATTGGTCTACAACACACACATCCTTTCCCTGCATAAGCTAATGCAGTTTTATTATTACTCTATGGATTGATCTCAAAATGACACACGCTCTCCATGGAATCAAGGCAAACTTCGCTCGCCTTAAGGGCGTCATCTTCGCATATGAACTCCGGCTCTGATACTAAAACACAAGCTTCTAAATCTATCAATTGCCGTTTTTTAGCATTTTTTATCAGACACACTTGCCCACATTCAGTGGTCCAGGGAATGGGGGAGAGAGAGGGACGGGGGTGTTTAGAGCACAGATTCGTTGGTGTTAATTCCCAGGGCTACAATGGGGTAAACCTTCTCAATGGTGACATCCGCCACTGTCCGTGCGTTAGTGATGACTGTGCTGAGGACCTGGTCATGGGTGAAGGTCACAGGTCTCCACCACGCTTGAAGCTGTTGTTCTTCCTCCAAGCCCTCAGAGCTAAGGTCAAACGGATCATCACTTGGGGGGTCAGCCACCCCCTCATATGGTGGTGCTCACGGTGGTGGTGTTTCTTTCTGGTCACTCTTATCACTCGGAGGGGCCCTCCGCTGCCTTCAGGGTAAGCATCATCTGCCACCAGGTGGTCACACGTTTTACTGCAGCTGCATCACCATCTGCCATCGCCTCCTTAAGGCAATTTCCGAGATCTTACCACACCTCTTGCTGAAATGGGCCTTCTTTCAGAAAGATAGGTACCTTATCCTGGATCCATTCTAACAGAGTTGTTAGGTGTTTCCTGGAGACTTCCCGGTTCTGCTTGCACATCATGCGCTGCAGCACATCCAGGCTGTGTTTCTGCTCTTGAGACATTCCACCTCCCAGGGTTCCCAGGCCGCTCACATGATGGGTGCACACTGCAGCTCTTTCTGCTCCGTTCTTGGTTCACCTGGACTGCGCTGACGGGTTCAGACTGCGTGAGCTTCCTGCCTGTTCATGCCCCACATTGGGCTCCATTTGCAGTGTATGATGTGCATGGACTCAAGTGGAATGCACCAAAGACCTTTTATTGAGCATCAGATACAACTTACATACCGTATTGTCCTGAATATAATTCCTTATTTGCAAAAAGCATGCAAAGACGGTTGCTAAATGAGCCAACAGTATAACCAATTACGCGCAAGATTATCCCATCAGCTATGGATTCGAGACCCTGCAGATGCCAGTAACAAGCTGACTCCATGCCATCTCCAGTTACTCCCTCAAGTAGGTTTTGTATGGAAACAGCGAAAGGAGAACAGTATACACTGCTCCTTCAAGGTCATGGGAGAGCGCTGTTCCATCTCAAGCTGCACCGTCTGCCACAGCCGATGAGCTGGAAGGCAGCAGTGCCAGGCCCAGCGGGAGTCGCGGGGCACACGGGAAGCAGCTGAGTGCACCCAACAGCCTGGCTCATTGTGGCCAATGACCACCTGCAGGGACCAGCCCTCACGCACACACTCACCCCAGTCCTGCTTCACTGCTTTAGCCCTCTCTTCAGCTTCTCCCAGAGAAGATGTCGTGCTTCTGCTGCATCTCTGCATGGCTCTTGCTTCGGGAGACAGGTCAAGAGGGCAGCCTCAGATCCTGAAGGAACCACAGGTGTCCCAAGCAGGGCATGATGTTCACTCCTTCCAGCAGCATGGAAAATAGGGATACACTGGGCCTTGAAAGCAAAGCACCAGCAGCACCTGACCTGCAGCACCACCAAGGCCAGGGGAAAGGAGGAGAGCAGCTTTGGCACAAACGGACCTCTCTTCAGGCCCCTCAGGCACAACAAAAGGCACCCACCCATATCCTCATGTTCCACAGCTGCACACACACAAAATCTCTATCAACAACACACTTTTCTCCTCAGGTCTAGGGTAATCCACTCGCCCTACTCAACTTCATCCCTCCACCAATACATGTGGAATGGGCAAGTAAAAAGGCACATACGGACACTGATGCAGCAAGAACATATGCTGGAATTTGCATGTATTTTCAAGGACTGCTCAAACAGGAAACTGGAAAGTCTTGCAGAGGCATCTACTGACAGTGCACAACTCGACTTTCTCATGGTGCAAGGAGCAGAGTATCTTATGGAACTTGCCTGCAGATTCTGAAAGGATCACCTTATGAGGATGACCATATCACAGTCATGCCTTCTTCCTCTTGAAGGTATACATAACAGGGTCTAGCAGTGAGAAGCTGAGCAGGGATGAGGAATGACATCTGACCAAGTCCTAAGGCTAGACCACGAGAATCCCTCACCTCCCCTCAAGTAGCACAACTAATCTCTCTACTGTATTTATAGCGTTCCCTTGTGAAGAGAACAATCCCCTTTCCTTCAAAATGGCCACAAGTGCATGCACAACCCCAAAGGTCTATTTCAAGTCACATAGATATTGGCCCACTTTCCTTCAGGTAACTCCAGAGTCTGTGTTAAAACACGCAATTCAGCTTTCTGAGGTGATATATTTATGGTCCATGGTCCTTGCTTCTTTCTTCTTTGTTCACAACATGGAGCTTTTTGTACATTTTCTACAACTAGATATATATAAACCACTCTTTGAATGATAGCCCTTAGATCTTGTCCTCTGATTGCCTTTATCTTAAAGACTTTGCCCCTGCCTTTAATTCCACTCTTCCCGGTGAAACACCACTGGCCACAGGCCTTCAACTAGATTCAGCACCGCTGACAGCAACTCTTTAAGCTTTGTCATCCAGCCAGTTCTTGATCGACGCACTCTGCACTTAACCAAATCAAACTGCCTGAGCTTCCCAGCATCCCTACAACAATGTTACAGGAGACGATGGGAATGAGAATCATAGAATCATAGAATCATAGAATGCTTAGGGTTGGAAGGGACCTCTAGAGATCATCTAATCCAACCCCCCTGCATACGCAGGGACACCTAAAGCACGTGGCACAGGACTGCATCCAAGCGGGTTTTGAAGATCTCCAGAGAAGGAGACTCTACAGCCTCTCTGGGCAGCCTGTTCCAGTGCTCTGTCACCCTCACTGTTAAGAAATTTTTCCTTAAGTTCCTATGGAATTTTTGATGTTTCAGTTTCCGGCCATTTCCTCTAGTCCTATCAGTGGCCACCACTGAAAAGAGACCATCCCCGTCCTCTGCACTCCCTCCCTTGAGGTATTTATATACACTGATTAGATCCCCTCTCAGCCTT